>NC_090443.1:1056833711-1057088711 GCF_031143425.1 Pleurodeles waltl
CAGAAGACCGCACTGCGGTCAAATGACCGCGGCGGTCATTCTGACTTTCCCGCTGGGCAGGCGGGCGGGCGACCGCCAAAAGGCCGCCCGCCCACCCAGCGGGAAAGACCCAGCAACGATGAAGCCGGCTCCGAATGGAGCCGGCGGAGTTGCTGGGGTGCGACGGGTGCAGTGGCACCCGTCGCGATTTTCAGTGTCTGCTAAACAGACACTGAAAATCATTATGGGGCCCTGTTAGGGGGCCCCTGCACTGCCCATGCCAGTGGCAGGGGGCCCCACGACACCCGCCAGGAACAGGATGGCGGGAAGGGGGTCGGAATCCCCAAGTGCCTCATATCCTCTTCTCCCACAGACAGCATTGAAAAGAATGACAAGATGTCAAATGAAGAGGTCGATTCCAAGAGACCCTTCGTGAAGGTAGAAACAGAGAAAGGCAGCGCAGGGCCACACTTAGATACCAGGAATGGCAGAGACGCGTATCAGAAGAAACAGATGAACATCTCATTGAGCTGCAATTCACGCAGAGCCTTGATGACATTAGAGGAAAACACTGTATCTGCAGATATAAATCACAAAGGTTACCTACAACTCTAAGAAGAATTCTGGACTGCACAAGGACCACACCTGGTGGAGGTACCTAGTGGAGGTATTTGCAATGTGGGTCCCAGATCCATTCCAGGTAAAATGGGGGGGGGCATGAGGCTCCCTCCCAGGCCGAATTTGGCCCTGGGAACCCCATCCCCAAGGGCCTAGCCTTAATTCAATAGAGGAGGGGGGTGCGCTGCCCCGCTCCCTGGACCGATCTTGTCCTCGGGGGGGACCCTATAAACTGGGACCCGGCCTTCAATAAATGGAGGAGGAGCATACATGCCAACCCTCCCGATTCGGGCGGGAGACTACCGGTTTCAAGGCTAGTCTCCCTCCTGCCTATTTCTGCATGTAAAAACCCGACTCCTCTGCGGGCTTCAGCTGACAGGGCCCGGTCTTGTGTAACTCGCAGTATGCACTGCCAGTAACTTACTCCTGCAGGCCAATGCACAGCACTTGCATCGTGCTTTCTCGGTATGCCATAGCGCTTTCTCCATGCACCTGACAGGTAAGGAAAAAAAAACGTACATTTGCATATCTAATATCCTACTCTGCAGCACCAGACTTCCAAATCCCATACATAACAGTAACTCGATTCAGGCTCCAGTAGAAGTCAATGGGGGGAATACATTCTTCAGATTTGTTTCTACATATCTCCCACTTTTCTCTTCTAAAATGTTGCCCTGTATGGAGGGGGTTTGCACGCCCCCCCACGGCCAATTTTGACCCCAGGGATCTCATTCCTGGGGCCAAGCCATCTGTTCTGGTTGCCTCCCAGAGCACTCCGTGGGTAATGGGACTGCAGGTGGAACTTCAAGGGCCCCCGCGGTCCCAGCCAGTTGCCCGCATCCTGCTGGTGCAGGCATTGATTTTGCACACAGGCACTACTAAACATGCAGCTCCCTGTCTGTAAAAGCAATTGTTTCATCTGCTTTCCTGCCCGAATCTCTGTGGGCAGGGAAACAGAAGAAACTTCCACTTCCACTGGGCAGGAGCACTTTAACAGCTCCCGCCCGCTGGAGCCAGAGTGTTTGCTCTGACTTGGTGGGAGCTGTCAAACCTCCCACCAAATCACAGCAAACAGCTATGTACTGGGGGTTGGCACCCTGTGACATAGCAGGAGGCAGCCCTAGAAGGGGGCACGGTCCCCACGGCCATTATTGGCTCCTCAAGGGGGATGCGTGGCTCCCCCTCTAATCTTTAATTTAGCCCCAGGGAGGCGGTGGTCCCGGGGGTCCACAGTGGACCCCTTCATCATCTTATTTCAGCCCCAGGGAGGTGGTGGTCCCTGGGGCTGCGGGGGGGCCTGAGCTAAGGGGTCAGGGTGTTCCTACCCTGCCCCCCTATTCTTTTTTTTCTTTTTTTCTTCCTAGTTGGAGTGTTGGCAGCCAATGAGATCTCAGCATGAGATTGGGGGTATTGGTAAAGCCTTCACACCTCTAGATATTTATATTTATTTTTCTTTTAATATCTCAAAAACTACTGAACCGATTTACACCAAACAACAAAAGGGCTTAAAAGCCACTTTCTGGACCAAAAGCTACCTTTCTGCCAAATTTGGTATAATTCCATCCAGCAGTTTGGGCTGTAGTTGTGTTCAAAATTCCTATTGGAATTATAATAGGAAATGCACTTTTTGTGAGCTCCCCCCCTTTTCTTAAAACAAAAGTCTTGAAGATTTGTCAAACGGCGCCAAAGGTATAGCCAAGTCAAAAAAAGCTTTTTGTATGGTAACTAGGTCCTAACTATAACAACCTACTGGTGGCCGCCGGTAGGTAATATATGTATAAGTATATGTCAAGTTGGGTCTTGTTGGTAACAGGGATGTTATACTTATGCTCACATTTTAAATGTACCAAACTATAGAAGTTCACCTGTTATAGTTAACTATAACTAGCGCTCCCACAATGCAGTTGTTTATGAATAACAGTACAACAAATGTTGCAATGATAGTAGCAATGATGTTATAAAAGATGTAACGAGAGCTGTAATATCTGAAGTGATTTGCAGTGCATGGCGAGTGTGAGCCATAGATTCCTCAGAGCACAAGTTATAGTAACTCGAAATAACTCTAACTGTAACAGCTGAATTTCTATGGTTTTGTAGTTTTAAAATGTGAGCCTAACTATACCACTCCTTTAACCACACAATATACTATGCTTGCAGACATGGAGAATAAAAACAGAAAATGTGATGGTAAAATATACGCATGAGAATGTAGTGAGCAATTTCTTTCAACATATATTAAAATCACTTTAATGTAAATCAGATTTAAAAGGAGCTGTGGCTCAGCATGCGCTATAACTTACAGAGACATTCTCTTTCCTGTGATCAACTATGTACAGAAAATAAACACATTGTCATACATCTCTCCTTTCTGCTCATCACTGTTCCTTTTCGAAAATTAGATAATAAGGTTAAAAAGCAGGTTCTTGTTTTCTTTGTTAAACTGCAGCTGTAATGGTGCTCCGTGACCCGCCTGTATCTTGGCAGCTGGTTCTGGCAGGAGGCATTATGAGTCGCTACTCAAATGTAAAGAAGCATTACTGTTGAGCAAGTGAAGTATTTTGTTATCGCAGGTGACTATAGCAGTCACATCTTGAGTGTTATAAGGAAACTGGAGGGTGGGATTCAGACTCCCATGTGTTATATGGCTCTACAGTGCAGCTGGTATGTATTCCCACATGCAATATCTTGTAACATGTTTGGAAACTCCTAACCTTCCTCTGTCTTTTTCCCTGTAGGCCGCTCAGGGGCCATGCGGTACCTGCTGGCAGACCAGGGCTGTGAGTGGAAGGAGGACAAATTCTCCTTTCAAGACTGGAATGATGGAAAGGTTGAGCTCAAGAAGACGGCGGTGAGTATTTATGAAGAAGGATTTGGTTCTTATCACGCCTCTCGCTACGGTGAGTCATTGTCGCAAGGTGAGCAAGTGTCCAGCACCTCTTACAGGTCCATTAGTATCTTCCTTGCCAGCTGTTAAGTGTCCGCTCATTCTAGGATGTCACCAAGGAGATCCAGAGGAAATGTGCTTGTATTGAGTGCTCGGTCCTAAGGTCCATAGTTTTGGGTTTTGTGACACCTTGCTGTGTAACAGGGTAAGGGCAGGAGTGTGTGGTATTTAAAATAATACATCTGTGCAGACGCCCTCTTAGATATAATTTCAAGGCTTGCTCCACTTTTGCATCACAAAAAGTGATGCCACTGCGGCACGAGGGGCTCATATATACACCCCTAAGTGTTGAGTGGAGGTGGTGCAGGAAATAGTGGACTTCCAAACTGGGACATGAGCTGGGGTTATTGGAAGACAATCCTTTTTCTAGGAGACCGCCCGGAATGTGCAAACCAAAATACTTTATTTAGGGGGAGGGATGCTAGTACTGACTGAAGGGGGTAAATAACACACTTTTCTGATGCAAGCTTTGATTGTAGCCTGGATGAGTGGAGATACTTGTACTGAGAAAAGATCATGACCTTGAAAGCCACAGGGTCACCTTCCAATGATGTATGATGATATTTGTGACTTTACCTCAGGGCTAGGATGTGAACAGCGTTCACTGGTCTGAAGAAAGCAGGATGTGGACATAGTGATTATGGGGCGTGTCTGTCTTCCAGCTAGACAAGGCCGCATGGATGGCTTGTTTGGGGCACAGCATTGCGTGCTGAGACTGTGCTATATTGGTCTCATTGCAAACCCCTCGACTCTTACAGATAGGGAGGGAATCCCATAAACATTGCCACATGGGCCTGGAGGTTCTATGAAGTGCACATGATTAACAGCACACATTGGTACTCATGGGGTGACCAGGCTGAGGATTTGACTACCCCTGGTTATAGTCCCAGGTTACCACCTGGAGCTAATCCGTAACTGACAGGTTCTTGAGCGGATCCCGTCAACCGCTGAGCTTTGACCTATAACTGTTAAATTCATCAGGATCCGCTCACTGCTCCCAGTGCATTGACTGTTTTTTCATTCTCCTGCTTTTTCAGATTTTTGGGCAGTTACCCATGTTTGCCGATGGTGATTTTATCCTGTTCCAGTCCAATGCCATTCTCAGATATCTTGGGCGCAAACACGGTAAGCACCATACAAGGAGGTGTGGAGCACTGTCTCATGATGGGCTTTGGGGAATCCTTCCTTTTGATAGAAGTAAGGAGTGAGGTGAACGTAGAGGGATTTGAAGGTCTCACAAATGCTCAGTTCAACAAAATCTTCAGTGCTTCAAGAGCAATGAAGCCCTCAGTACACCAGGGTTCAGCGAAGGTTTTAGCACCAGGACGTGGAGAAGCCTAACAGGGGAAGGTTTCTAATCTGGCTTGCTGTGCTCACAGGAGGCTGAACAAGCATAGACTGGTTGTGAACCCTGCCTCTATGCCTGACTATTCCTGGTTTAGTGTGTTGCCTCCTTTCCATCCTCTTAAAAATGTCACATTCCCTCACAGATCTCTACGGGAAGAACAACAAGGAAGCTGCGCTCATTGACATGGCCAACGACGGGATGGAGGACCTGCGTGAGAAGATTTATAAGTGCCTTACCCAAGAGTGGGTAAGTTTTTCTTTATGTTTACTTCAAGGTGGCCTCTAGTATGATGGGTCCTCTCTTAAATCAATTCATGGTGCCAAAAGAGAAATCTTCAACAGTGCACAGAGGTGGCTGGCCTATCCGGAAATGAGGTGACTCCCCCAGTCTATCTTTCTGTGAGGTGCAGAGTAAATCATGTCAGGCAAGAACGTAGAAGCCCACCCAGCTATGACAAATTGTGACGCTTCTTGCCTCAATTACTTATCAGTAGCATTCCTCTTGCCAAGGTTAATGACAAATTATGAGGCGTTGAGCCTCCAAGACACAACCCATATGAGTAAAAAAATTGTCGGTGTATAAATCTCTCCCACCTTCCTTACCTTTTTTATTTGTTGAATCAAGCTACTGATCAAAGTTGGCCTGGTCAAGGAACTTTGCAAGAAATCTTGGCAAAGGAAGTGCTCAGAGTAATGTAATTGCCAGTAAGTAATTGAGGTATTACCGCTTCGTACTCCTTTGCTGCAATGAATTACCAATTGCGATATAGCAAGCAAAAAAAGATACCAGGACAACAGAGATGCAGAATCACTTCCAAAAAAATGTTTAATCAATCAACTACCTTTCTTTGTTGCATCACAGCAGATAAGACTTTCAAGCCAAAAGCATCTTGTATTTCTGGCTTCTGTAACCCTTTGTAAAGTTTCACAAATGATGGTGACAGTGCCTCCCATGGGGCAGCTCTGCATATTTCTGTCACAGAGGCACCTTAGGACTCTGCTACTGAGGTTGACGAACCACTTGTCAATCTGCCTCGAAAGCTTGGGGAAGAGGCCTTCCTGCCATCTTGTATGCTAAGGTGATCATGGATTTGACATATCTGCTAAGTGATTGTCTCAATGGTTTTAAACCTTGTTTGAGAGGACCAAAGCTTCAAAAAGAGAATTTGACTCCTCATATCTAGTCACAGCAACCCTTTCCAAATAAGTCATGAGAGCCATCTTAACATCAAGATGGAGACCCTTCTCCTCAGTCTTGGGGTAGGGAAAGACCGGTAAGACCATCTCTTGCTCTGTATGAAAGGTCGAATAAATCTTGGGCATGAAGGAATGGCTCAAATGCAGGACAACCCCAATCATGAACATTTTGAAAAAATAGATGTTGAAAGGACAGAGAACCTAATTCTCCCAATCGTCTTTCAGAAGTTAAAGCAACAAGACAGAATGCTTTGAATGTCAAAAGCAAAAATCAGTGAAGTGAAAGAGTTCAAATGGTGAATCCTGCAACACTTGTAGGACCAATAAGGACCGAATGAGGGTCAAGAAGAAGGTCAGTATTATTAAAGCCTTTTAACAGTCAAGAAACTAAATTATTGTCATTGTCCAGGTTTCCTCCTGGACCTCAAAAGACTTTGCCAACCGCCCAGTACAACTTCAAAGTTGCAACTTTAAGGCCCAAACCAAAGCCGCCCTGGAGATACTCCAGAACCTGACCTAAAGTTGTTGTTTGTGGACATTGTTGTTTCGATGTGTACCATCTAGAAAAGGTACCCCAATGACCATCATATGAGGATAGATTGGACATTTTTCTTGAGTTGTGGACAGATAATCGTCTATCCACCAGTGCAGACCTCTCAGACACTAGGCTGCCAATCTAAGCCTTCTCAGGCTGCTGACATGAAGATGAGGGTAAACAGTGTGGAAGTGACCTAGGGAAGAGGTTGTCCCCAATCGACTTTCATAATTGCTACCAGAGTGAACCAGGCGAGTGAGGCCAGGCTGGATCAATAAGAATCATGTCTGCCAACTCCCTCCTCAGACTGATCAAGAATTTCTGAAGAAGAGGGAATTTTTAAAGAAGAGGCCCTGTGATTGTGGTCAAGACAGAGCATTGAGGCCCCAAGTGCATTCCTCTCTTCTCCTTGCACAGAAAAGTGGAACTAAGGTGTTCTGCTGGGTGGTAAATAAGTCTATGATTGTGTTAGAAATTGGGTCTCCAGTTGGCAGAGGTATGTACACTGGCCAAGTCGGGACCACAACCTTAGTCACGGTAAGGCAGATACATAACCTAAATTAACCTGTGCTCACCCGCTGGTTGCTTGACACAGAGCAGACAGGCTTAACTTAGAAGGCAATGTGTAAAGTATTATGCAACACTTAAATCACAGTGACACAGTGAAAGACACCACAAAAAGACTCAACACTAGGTTAGAAAAATAGAGAATATTTGTCTAAATAAAAAAGAAGACCAAAACTACAAAAATCCAATGAAACAATCAACAGTTATACTATTTCCTCACAGAAGAGTTGAATTCATTAAATAATAGCTGAAAATCTCCTTGTGGTATTACAGGAGTGCTTAGAACCTCTGTAGTGCCCAAGTTATAATGTTGAGCAAGGGAAAAGTGTTTCCTCCAGCGTTCCCCCCAATAAATCAATGTGTTAGCAGAACAGGCTTGTGCTGGAAAATATGCAGGCACTCCCTTTATGGGGAATACGGTAGTACTCTAGGTGACTTACGGAGTGCAGCCACAGCCTTCCTGGTAGTGTTTGGGCTTCACCGAAGTCCGGCTTGGACCACGCAGGCAGTGGCACCAGCACAATCCTTGAGATAAAGGGGGAACTGTGGCCCGGTTGAGGGTGGGCTCTGCAACATTGGCAGGCCCTGTATAAGGGGCCTGTGTCCTCGGAAGTGAGATATCTATCTCCAGCCCGGTGGCCAACATAGTACCGCCCATGGCATTATGAGCTGGTCTACCGCCATGGTTTAATGGAGGCATGCTAGGGTCAGGTACTACCCTGCTACGCTCTGCAGTCTGCAGCTTGGTCAGCTGTAATGTGCAATTTATTAACTCACCTTCATACAGATGGCCTGCCCTTCTCCGACTGTCTTTCAACTCTACCCGGACTCCAAGGAGGAAGATGAGTACTGATAATAATACTACGTCACACACATCATGTATAAAATGTGGATATCCTGTCTGGTGTAAGTAGACTGTGAACAAAACGATGCACTGCAGCACAGGGAAAGGAACGGGATATAGATTTTATTTGAAACATTCGTCACAGGGTATCCTATCTGCCAAGTTCTAAATCAGGCCCTTAGTCCCACTTTACTCCCCAGGCTTCGATCTCCACTACAAGTTATTTTCAACAAATACCTTCACTTGGCAGTAAGGAAAGTTAATCTACTGCAGGGCTAAACTAGAAGGATCAGGCTAGGTAGAGGTTTTGGAACAGAATAGTGGGGTATCAGTGATCACCATGTGCTAAGCTTTTGCTTATTCACTCACTTTAGTTGATGAATGACAAAAGGGACAGAACTTATCAGAGAATGACAGAGTGAAGTACTAGTAGGAGGAGACTGAGAGGGTGTTGGGAAACACACCTTGTTTTTGGTTTCTAATGCATTGAAAACTTTGTAATGCCACATTAACTGAGGCAGACGCTCATTACACAGCCAGCACTCCAGTGCTGAATTGAACCATGCTGCAATTAGGTCACGGGTGGCAGCATACCATGGGCAGGGAGGTGATGAACAATGATGACCCAAGGTTGGATATCTGCCTTACCTAACAAATGCAGTATTCTTAATTTGTCAAGAAGCAAGCAATGTGACTCACCATCAACCATCCCTGCTGCCGCCGGGCCTCCCGCTCCAACCGCCTCTCGGGGGCACTGACGCTACTGACACTGCCGGCCCTGAGACTGGTGGTCTGTGCGACGGGAAAAAATGTAACATTTTAGATGCCGGATTCGCCTCCCAAGTGATTATTTTAATTTTTGAAGTACAACCTCAATACCTCACTACAGTCCGGTTAGCAGTATCTTCTACTGAAGCTATTACTTTAGGAGGTTTGTTGGTTGACAATGCTTGAAAACCAAGGTAGTTAAGCCAAACTAAAACTTTTTGTAATGGGGGGCAGAGTCCATTATATCCTATGGAACTCGTAATACGGCTGGTGGTATATCCGTCACTTTATTATCACTTTTGGGACGGATTAACACCTCCTCCAAAGTTGTAATAAGCCCTATGGTCGTAGTTTGCAAATGCAATGAGATCTCATACTTTCTTGCCGTGCTGCACTGTCATGGAAACTGCTGGTATACTGCACAAATGAACTGATAACACAACATTGTGGGTGTCCATGACCATGGCCACTCTCTCATTGATTGTTTGACCATGAGCAAAAAAACATTTTCACTTACTTGGGCCTGCAATCTTCACAGTACCAAAAATCAAATCTGTTCTATTTGTCTTAAAGTACAACACGATATATGAGGGGAGAGGGAAAGCTTACTAGCAAAGCAGAAGAAAGCTACAGAGTACAGACAGGAGGAAATCAGCTACAGAAACATGAAATACAGAAAAAACGATAATGCAGGGATAACAAGAATTTATTAACAAACATTAGATAGAGGATAGAAAAAGGAGACAGTATACAAAACAAACAAAGCACTATGCAAAATACCTGGTGTCTAGTGATCTTTTCAACCTCCTGGGGGGTAGATTTGGGGCAACCACCCCAATTGGGGCAATCTTGCTAACTGTCCCAGGGGTGCTGAAAGACTGTCTACCTCGTTGTCGGGGAGGGTCCTGGGCATGCCCATGCCCATGGTGGACAGCCCCCCTAACCTTATATTTCTTTTAAAAGTTCCCTGGTGTCCACTGGGCTTTCTGTTTCCAGGGGGATTTTAGGGGTAATCATGGGGTAATCTCTCCCATCTGCCCCAAGGAGAACAGAAAGACAGCTTTTTTTGTAGGGGCATTGCCCTTCTTTCCATTGTGGGCAGCCCCCCACTGCTGTATTTGTATTTAAAAAAAATAACTTGGTGACTAGTTGCCTTTGTGCCCACCAGGGGGGCAGATTGGGGGTAATTACCTCCATCTGCTCTCTTGGGGGGGACATAAAAACTTTTGCCATATCTACTTAAGGTGGGGCATGGCCGTGCCCTGATGGGCAGCCCTTATTTAAAAAAAATCCCTGGTGTCTAGTGGGCTTTCTCTCCCCCCAGGGGTGGATGATTGAGAGTAATTACCACATCTGCCCCGCCCCCAGGAGGAAGAAAGATAGATATATTTGAGGAGGTTTGGGGGAGCACAAGCCCTTGCCTAAGGGGCTGTTCTCCCTATCCCTGGTGCCTAGTGGGTGGATCCTTGCTTGGGGATTGCCCTTCTGTGGTGATGCCCAAGCAGGGTCCACTGGGCAGAACTGGATAATACAGATTTTTTCCTTTCCAACAAAACTTCTCCCAAAAGAATTAGTGCTAGGGTGGCTGAGATATGCCCCCAAGCACTGATTCACTGAAAGTGAAACTAGCCCTTCGGTGCGCTGGGTGCGCTGATCATCATTACAAACAATAAAAAAGCCCAGACTGCCCAGGAAGCTCTTCTAGAGCAGCCAGAGCTGCAGAAGAAAAGAAACCCTCTGGTGCAAAGCACCAGAGGAGCCTTTCTAGCCATCCCCAGTGACAGCCAATGGCTGACCGATGCACCAAAAGGTTGATGTCAGAATCCTCAGCTTTCAGTTACCCATAAATCAAGCGATGGGCTGACATCTCTGATCCTCTGATTTCCAGGTACAGGCCTCAAACACAAGCCTCATGAATTTAGAGCCACAGCTATTAAACGCATCAAAATTAATTAGCTGTTTGTTTAAGGACCGGTGTATCATCTGTTTTTTCCTGAATTAAAAGGCACCACGCCTCTGTCAGAATTCTTCTGATGTGCCCTTATTGAACCCTCTTTATTTAAGTGCATAACTAACATTTTAATCACAGGGAGTATCTGCGCCTCTGTCGCAACAGTGATAGGAAAATAAAAAAGCACTTGAAGAGTTTAATGCTGGCTGTGTAATAGCGCTTTTTTTTTTACTTTAACCCAGGTTGCACAGCAGCTCGTGCTGCTGTGCAACATATAAAAAAAATGTATAAAGCCAATAGAGCATGCCTAAGCGAACCCTATTGGCTTTGCCAATGCTTGTTTCACCTTTTCCACTTCTATTTTTTGCCAGCCTTTTTTTATGAGCTTACTTTGTTCCTTTTGTTAATCTGTGTTCCTTCCTTTGCTTCCCTCTGCCCACAGCTGCATGGCTCTTATGCGTTCTGTAACATTGGACGTTTCTCCGTTTCGGTTGTGGCCATTACTATTCGGTCACGTCACATCGCTGTCACTATCTTTGCTGTCAGATTTATAGTAAACCAGTCCTGGGATCTTTTGTTCCAGTTCATAGAGGACTGGGCTTGGCAGTTCAGCCTGGTCTATTCCTATTGCAGCAGGGTCAAGACTGATTTGCATATAGATGGGTCCAAACTGAGGTGGCATGGTGTGCAAAATAATGATGGATTAGGGTGCAGACTGATTGATTACCAGTGTCTGAAATTATTTCAAGCAGTCCATCCCTTACTGTTTTGTATATTCATTGTGTCACCCTAAGTAGGACAGGTATGCCCAGCCATGGGTGCCATGCACACTGAGTCACTGCAACTAAGCTGTACCCCATTACTAATGCAAAACTGGTCCTGGGCTGCTTGTGTTCTGGTTCAAGAAATACCTGGCTTGGCAGTTTGGGCTGGACTGATCCTATTGAAGCAGGGTTGAGACTGATTTGCATATAGCTGGGTCCAAACTGAAGTGGTATGGTCGGCAAAATAGCAATGGATTGGGAGGCAGCCCGAGTGACCACCAGCTGCTGAGATTCATTCAAGCATTCCATCCATCACTGTTTTTCATACTTGTTTTTCATACTTGTCAGATTTTTCTCTTCCACCGTCGTGGGATAGATTTTTCACCTGGAAATTGTATGTTTCTTCATTTCTCCCCTGCAAGATTGCTTCACTTTCTCCCCGGTGTCACTCTTCAGAGGTAACAGCATTTCATTGAACTGGTTTTTAATCTGTTCACTATATTTACTCAGGAGGGTTCTTTCTTGGCTTCTGGATTTTTCCTTAGTGTGACACTGCATGTTTTCTGATTTCAACGACCTACGGTGTTGACATTTACTAGACCTGTTGTCATATTCAGATGGGTTTACTGGCCCTGTTGACATGTGGATGGGTTTACTAGCCCTGTTGACACATTAGAATGAGTTTACTAGAACTGTTGACCCATTAGGATGGATTTACTAGACCTATTAACACATTTTGATGGGTTTACTAGACCTGTTGACACATTAGAATGGGTTTACTAGCCATGTTAACACATTTTGATGGGTTTAGTAGACCTGTTGACACAATTGAATGGGTTTACTAGACCTGTTGACACATTAGAATGGGTTTACTAGCCATGTTGACACATTTTGATGGATTTACTAAACCTATTAGCGCATTTAGATGGGTTTACTAGACCTTTTGACACATTAGAATGGGCTTACTAGCCATGTTGACACATTTTGATGGGTTTAATAGGCCTGTTGACACAGTTGAATGGGTTTACTGGACCTGTTGACACAGTTGGATGGGTTTACTGAACATGTTGACACATTGGGATGGGTTTACTGGACCTTTTGACACATTTGGATGAGTTTAACAAACCTGTTGACACATTAGGATGGGTTTACTAGCCATGTTGACACATTTTGATGGGTTTAGTAGACCTGTTGACACATTTTGATGGGTTTACCGGACCTGTTGACACAGTTGAATGGGTTTACCAAACCTGTTGACACATTAGGATGGGTTTACTAGCCATGTTGACACATTTGGATGGGTTTACTAGACCTGTTGACACATTGGATGGGTTTACCGGACCCGTTGACACATTTGGATGGGTTTACCGGACCCGTTGACACATAAGACCTCCAAGGACATAATGAGGGCCTTACTTTCTTTAGGAAAACCTTGAGGGATATACATAGATGGCCTCTTTGTGAATTTAGAATTCTGTCTACTTTTCAGAAATCCATAGCTTTCCTCGACCACCCCTAGGTTTCACACTGGTTTCTACCTGAAAATAGATGCAGGTGGAAAGCACAAAAATAAGAAAACTGGCTGCCTCTTTGAAAAAAGCCAAAACTGTGGTAAATAGTTAGATGCATGTTCCTAAAAGCTGGGGCAGTGGTAACTTTAGCACAAAAGGCTTTTGGTTGATGCCATTTTTAAGAAAAAGAAAAGACACTTATCTGGAGCACTTTTTCCTACGTTTTCAAAAAGACTGAAAATTTAGCTCTATTTTACCTATTTTCTGAGTCCCATCCAGGGGAGTCCACAAACCCTGGGTACCTTTAGAGTCTCCAGGATGTTGGAAAAAAATATGCATATTTTGCATGGATACCTTATGAGGAGAAAAAGTTAAGGAAGCCTAAATGTGAACTACCCCAAAATAGTCAAAAAGGGCTCAGCGCTTGAAGGGGAAAAGGCCCAGCAGTTAAGGGGTTAAACCATGCACTGCTGTGCAACATGTATGTGTAAATGTAACGTGGAATCTGCAAGCAACACAAGGCTGAGGGAGTGTGGGACAACATAGAAGATGGGAATCCACTGAAACAGTCGCCCACCATTCACAGGAACATTCCGACTTTTATCTGTGTCGTGGGGGGTGTTCATTCTTAGAATTGTGGAGATGTGTTCTTTGGGAAGTTTGCTAGCTTCTTTCTCAAGGTGGTGTCCCGAGTAGAGAATCTTCCTCTGGCAGTACTGCATTTTGAAGGGCGCACCTTGTGTCTGTTCTCTGCAAAGTGACTCAACAATGCAATTGTCTCTTGTTTGCAGTCCTCTCAAGATATTGACACCACCAATGGGTTATCAATGCACAGCACTAAAACCAAACTGCAAGACAGCTGTAAGGTCTCCAGATTTCTCTTTAATGTATGATTAAAGATTAAGGGGCTTTCTGTATACTCCATTTGGACTCTACACCACACAACAGTTTTCTCAAAAAAAGCAAAAAGTAGTTGGCCATCCTCATGTAAAGGAATGGAAAAGAACGCTCGACAAAGATCAATGAACGAGAAATACTCTGCATCCCCTGGAATCTGAAAGAGATTCTCTGCAGCATTCATTACTACGAAACGTCATGGGACTAACATTTGGTTCACATTTCTAAATTCCTGACCGATCCACCATCTCTTGTTTTGTTTTTCCAAACCCATCTCTGGTGAGTTGCAAGGTCTCACTAGCACTTGCTTCAAGATAACATGGATCTGATGACAGGAGTGATTCCTGCCCCATGCTCAGGGGTGAGGTTACAACGAGGCATTAAGGGATACCCTGGATTAGGTCTCACTTTGATTCTCATTGCATTGACATTTTTAATCAATTAATGTTTTGCCTGTAAAATCCCAGACTTCCTATTTTACTGTACCTTATAAATCAGGAGGTAAGTCTTCCTTGGTTAGAACTGGGAGGAACCCAACTGCTGTTCCTCATGTTTTCAATTTAAAATCCACTCCCTTTATTTTGCAGATTAAATCCCTCCCCAGCGTGTTTACTGGACTAGAGTCACATAATACAAACTGATGGCCATTTTCAAGGATACCTATCATTACAGGGACTTTAGTTGAAACTGGGTTCATACTCTGTTGTGGATGCCTACAGCTTGGACTTGTTCTCCCTAGAGGGTTAGAGTTGGGACCTCTACTGTTCTCACATTAGAGCGGGTGGCATCATTATCGATTAAAAATGATACAGAATGGTAATTTACTTTTCTCTCCACTTATGGTTGACTCTGGTCTACTTCTAGAACTGTTCCAAGTAGGCATTCCTCTTCCCCTCCCAGGCACTGTCATTGTGACTGATTAGTACCCAGTCCAATTGGACTGTTAAAAGTTAGAAACTGTTAGGAATTGTCAGCAAATATGAAAGGGTTGGTTTTGCTGCATTGTAGAGTTTGGATTTAGACTGTACCTTCTGTTTCCCATATTTTGTTGCCTCAATAGGCTTGGAGCACATTAGCATTAAATTACATTTGAACTTATTCTGCATTGGCACTGCATTCCCTTTTAATTTTTACTCAATTTGGGTTCAGCCTTCATTCTCACTTCCAGTGACCCACCTTGTTACAAATATGATAAGCAGTGGTTTTCTTCAACATTTTTATGTCCATCCCTGTATTTGAGTCGGCAGCCAGCCCTTGGGCTGTACCTCGCGGACCAAAATTCCCTGTCTACACCAGCTGAACACCACCTTGAAAACCAACTCCCTGCATTCCTGCACCGACACAGGGAATAGAATTAAACCCTGAATCTGTCACATCCTTTTTGAAGCAGCTTTGTCTGTGCTTATATGAATTTCTACTTAATCTTCTTTTGCTTTGCTTCCAAATTGTCAGTGCAATATTTTGCACAGGCAACAATCTCGTCTAGTGGCTTTGGCTGCCAACAAATTACATTTTGCTCCATATGGGAACTAATTTCTGTAGGCAAACTGAGTATGCACTTGGACAACAATCCACCAAGATTCTCCTTTTCTGGATATTCAATGCCACTACGCTGTCTGAAAACATGCATCAACCTCCTATAATAAACATGCACCAACTCTTTAGACTGTGAATTTGTCCTGGTTATTTTGAACAAACCTAGATCTATCCGAGGGACCTTCATTTTGAAATGAGGAATTACCTGGTTACATGAGAGCAGGAGAATGCACATTCTCTGTGGTTCATTATTGGGCCAACCCACAACTACATTGCATTCTGCCCACAAATCCTTGGGACAGCAATTTCAAACCGAAAGCACCTTTAAGATTTTTATAATCCTTTCAACCTCGGTGTACCATTTGTCTGGATTCTTTGTTAACTTTGGAAACTGATGTGTGAATAAATAAGACCAGAGTGACTCCAGAGCACATGGACATACTCACCTCCGTGTACCTCTGTCAAAAGAACTCTCCAACCTGAGTCACTTCCACTAACTCTCACTTACATTCCTCCTGTTCCCCTCTCTTTTTCATCTTATTCCCTTCCCACTTCAACCATTAATTCTTCTATTTTTGTACTTTGTCCCACACTCTATTGCATTCCCCCAACTTGTTAAGAGTGCTGTACAGGAGTCATCCAGAGCAGGTAAGTTGTGCACATACCTTATTTTTGTGATAAGTACACCAAGCAAAGGAGCAGTGCCAGCTTGCTCCCAGCTCTTCATCTGCTCACAGCCAGATGCCATCCTCAGAATTCCCACTACATTCTGATTCCCCCCAACATTCTCTCAATCTTCCTAACATTCTGGCCAGAATGTCCCACACAACTCCTTAACATGCCCTTTCAAACTTGCCAATCTCGTTTTCTTTATTTCACCATCTGTCTCCACCATCCTGAAATTTGTTTGCATGCTCTTATTTTCATTCAGATCAATCCCAAAATCCTCAGCCAACTCCTCCAATCTAGCATGTGCTTCACAGGTGTATTGTGAGGTCTCTCCACTCAAGAACATAACCCCAGCCCCAATGAACATTTTTATCAATTCTAATTCAAGAATCTGCTTCACTAGCTCTTCAAATTCTGCTGTTAATTTTATGACATCTCTGTCTTTTTGGAAATCTCTTCTGATTGGGATTGTGTTTCAGAAGCAAAAAGCTGTAGTGATAACCGGTACAAGGGTCAAACCAAGATGGACTCAAAGTAGCAGGTTGGAAACATCCCTGTGAGGGTCCTTGTGCCAAAGGGCCACTCGCACCTTCTATGAGCCCCCCCCTTCTGCTGTGGAGATTGCGCTACACATTGAGGGGCAGCATTGTATGGAGTTGTTCAGGAAATCAATAAACCATCCAAGAACTAATCTTCTGTATCATTGTCATTCACAGGCTCTCCCTTGTCGCCCGACCTCCCTTTCTCTGTATTTTTGCCTGGTCTCTTCCTTTACAATTGCAGGATAAAGACCCATGCCCTTAAGCACACTCTCTCATCACCTCTGTGCCTTGCGTTCTTTTTTGACCCCTTCAACCTGCTTTTCCTTTTTGTGTGCAGCATGTGCTTCAAACTGCATGGGTCTTGGGTGAGGGTTCATCGCATTCACCACTTTTCCCAAATTTTTCAATTTTTCTCACATTGAACGTGCCATAAAGTGGGAATAGCAAATACGCAACTCGCTGTTATCTTATTGTTTGACTCCAAACACTTTTGTGAAGTTCGACATCAGTGGCCAGATTGCAGATGGGTGTCCTCTCCGATGGAACTTATTCAGCCTGGCAAGCAGATGCATCATCATTTCTAATTTTTTTCTATTTTGCTATTTTCTTAAACAGATTTAGGGCCAGATTTTTAAAAAAGTGGCACTGCACGCAGTGCAACATCATTTTTCTTGCACCCCTTAGCGCCCCCTAACTACCATGGCAGTAGTTAGAGAACTAGCGTCAAAATCTTTGACGCTAGTTAGCTCTACAGGATTAGCGGCACAAATGTTGATGCTAATCCTGCAAAGCCCTTTGTAAACAATGGTGTGCCTTCTTATAACTCTCTGAGCAGGCATTGAAAGTACCCAAAAAAATAACGAAAAGAAATCTCATAGATGTTCTTGGCCAATTTGTTTAGCCCCCCCCTAACGGGGGAACACCCCCTTTGCATACATTATGCCTGGCGCAGGCATTATGTAGCACAAAGGGTTACCAAGTGGCACAAGGTATGCATTGTGCCACTTTGTAAATTTGGCACTGCGATTTTGGCCTCGTTGGGCCACATTAGTGTAAAACAAATGACACTAATGTGGCCAAAGAAGGCACTAGGGGTCTTAAATCTGCCCCTTAGTTTCCCTATTCACACAAAATAAACACAGAATGTTTCAATCCCAAATTAAATGACTACCAGTTTCCAGCAAATCACAATGCGATATTCAGTGACACAAATGCCCAATCCCAGTGCGACTCCATGTAACCAACCAATTGCAGTACAGCACCAAATGACATAACGATGAATCCTAGCACTGCAATCAAAGCTGAACAACCAATCTCAGCATGACACCTAAATGATATAGCACACAACACAGCAGAGGGCGATTTTCACTTCACTCCCTTCTGCTTAGCATAAACAAAATATCACAAAGTACAACAATTCTCGTCTGCTTTACCTAAAGGAAAATAGAATCCGCAATCTCTATAAGGGCAATAAGGAATGGCATCCTCCTGGCACTACCAAAAGTACAAAGCAAGCTCCTGGCCAGCAGTAGCCCATTCCGACCTGCGGGATCCATTCCTGTGCACAACTGAACACCAATCTCAGTTAGTACAATGCCACAGCAGACATTTAATACGTCCTTATCTATGGTGAGGCCATAGTGCCTCACAGTCCAATACCTGAACCTTAAGAGACAAGTTAAATGCCGGTTACTTTTATGCTTATATGTCTGCTGGTCTATTTGCATGGGTACCTGTTTGGCTGTTGACCTTTGAACACAGACACCTGTATGTCGGTTGGTCTGTTTGCATTAGCACCTGTGAGCTTGTCGGTCTGTGTAAATGAGTGCCGATACATTTGTTGTTGACTATGTTGTCTATAACATATATATTTTTCTGGAAACGTCACTTGTGCATGTGTGTTGGTACTTTTGTAGAGAGTTATTTAATTGGATTCCTCTGTGTGTTTAGTGTGTGCTCATTGGTAGGTGCATGTGGTTGTGGGCCTTAAAATTGTTAGGTCTGCACGCATGGGTAAGAGTTTTGGTCGATGTACAAGGAGTATTTGTTCTTATGAAGGCGTGTGTGCTTGGCTACCTACAAGTCTGTTTGTCACTGTACATAAATGCCCATATGCATGTTGAATATTGCACATGGATATGTGTACTCCTGCTCTGTGTACAGTGGTGGTTGTGTGACTGCTCATCTAGTTGCTTGGATTTCTGTATGGGTTGTTGGTCTGCATACAGAGATGCTTGCATCTCTAATGGTCTTTATACCGTTGTGTCTGTGTGTCTGCTGGTATAATCTCATGACTGTCTCTGTTGGTCTGGGTACACAGATGCCTGAATGTCTGTTGGTCTCTTTGGCTGGGTTCCTGTATGTTTTCTGTTCTGCACACATGGCTACCTGTATGTATATTGGTCTGTTTGCATGGATAGTTGTTGGTGGTGCCTGTTGGGTATTTCAATGTTTGGCTTATTTCAACACAGAAAACCAACAAAGAGAAGTACTTAGAAGAGCTGCCGAATCATCTGAGGAATTTTGAGCGTCTTCTCTCCCAGAGCTCAAGTGGATTCATCATTGGCAGCACGGTGAGCTAAGCTGAAGGTCCATGATTGCCCTCTGAAGGGGTGACACCAACCTGCAGGTAAAAGAGAGGTTGGGCTTTGGAAAACTAAAACGCTGCAGACTTCCAGTTTATCGTCCTATGGAACTGTCCCTTACAATGCATTTTGGTAACAGAGACATTTACTGCCAGATTTACTAAGATTGTGCCTTACCTTTGCATCGTAGTGTGTGTATAGTAAATATGGTGCATCCATGAGGCACAAACGTACATAGCAAAATGATTTCCCATGCAACGCAACCCAGCACTGCATGAGTCTTAGTAAACCTGCATCATAGTGGGCGAGCGGTCTGTGGAGTCTTCTCTGCCATAATGTACAGAGTAACAGAGAGTGGCAGGTACAGAGGGGCGTATGGTCTAGGCCAGTGATTCTCACAGTATGACCTGGGGCCTCATACAGCCCATCCCGACCTTCACATGTGGTCCCAGCAGATCTACTGCACTGGACTGTCGTGTGCTTGATCGAGCAGTAACATTCAGAAAGATATTGAAGAAACAGCTAGCATTTATTTACACTAGCTGAACTACAAGAGGAGAAGCCGCTAAGGTGTCCTGGAACACTTAACTTTAGGAAAGCATTATTTTTATAAATACATTTTGCAACAAACGTGTAAAAATATGATAAAGGGCCTGATTTAAAGGTTGGCGGACGGGTTACTCCGTCATTAACGTGACAGACATCCCATCCTGTGTATTACTATTTCCATGGGATATAATGGAATTGTAATATGGTGGACGGGTTATCTGTAACATGTGTGACAGAGTAACCCCATCCACCAAACTCTAAACCAGGCCCAAAGTCTCTCCAAAATTGAAAAAGTATATTCCATGAATATGCAGATGTGTTTCCCCCCAGGACATCTGATCAGATCAGTGCAGTTAGAAGTATTTGTCAAACTTATAGTTTTCAAAAATGAACGTAGAAATGTTAATGCCTCCGCCCACCCTGACAGTGCCAATAGTGAGCTAAGAGGCAAGTCAGTTGCCACATAGAGCCTTCTGGGTGGTCCAGGTTGTTATTATACATGGATAACATTATAGTTTGTTGCATAAAACTCAAGAGGGAAGGTTTTGTACAGCGCATATCCTGAACTCATGTATTTGAAGGTGGCCCTATATGTCATAACAAAGAAAAAAGAGGCAAAGTAAAATTAGACAAATGTCAAGAATCACACAACTTGGGCTAATGGGGAAGCCGGGATTGATCCCACGTTTTCTGGTTCCACATTGCGCAATGGATTCTATTTGATTCCAATTCAATAAACAAGCTACATCTTGATTTACACTTGAATCTTCCAAGCTAGCGATAGCACCCACCAAAGCCCCACTTCCACCTTGCTGGCATCAGAGCGGCCCGCGGGCACACTACAGACCACCCTTTGTTTGTGAGAACCCACGGTCTTTGCAGTTGCTCCCTCACACAGCATGGGGATGACTGATTCACGCAGTGGCAGAGTGGGCATATAGTGTACTTGGCCCAACCAATATGTGTGGGTTTAGGAAACCGGAAACAGAAGAGACCAGGGAGGGTAGTTATGAGGGGAAACTAGCTTTGTTCATTCATGTTTTCCATCTCTTTCCGGTCCCATGGACCACTCCTTTTTTCTCCTCAGTGTCTTCATCTCTGGATAAATTCTCTTTGTCCTTCCCCTTTTCCATCCCTCTCTCTGTGGTCTCTATGGAAAGTTCCTTCATCTCTGCCATTTCTTCTGCTCCTTCCCCTCCTTCGCCATACATTTCTTCTCCTTGATTTGCCATACAGTTGCTGTATCACTCTCCCTTTCTCCATCACTGTCTTAAACCACGGGGGCTGCCTCATGCCGTAGGAGTCCCCTTGTTCAGAAGGATCTTCTTCACTTAACTGTTCTATCTGTCTGCTTCTGACAGGTCCACTTTCCTTTTCCGTTGCACAATCTTGTCCCTTTGTGTTTCCTTCATCTCCATTGTTCTCTTCCTCTCCTAGGTCTCTTTTCCTTTCTCTTATTACACGTTCCTCTTGATGATTCCTTCATCTCCAGTGCATTCTTCTTCTGACAGGCCTCCTTTCATTTTCCACTATTACTTGATCTTGACTCTTGGTGATTCCTTCATCTCATGGGTCTTTTCTTCATCTTCTTTCAGGTCCCCTTTCTCCTGTTACTCTCTGTTGCCCCTTGGTAACTCCTCCATCTCCAGTGTCCTCTTTGTCTTCTGTCAGATCACCTTTCCTTTTCTCCTGTTCCTCATTCTTGTCCCATGGTGTCCTCTTCAGGTCCACTCAGTGATTCCTTAATTTCCTGAGTGTCTCCTCCTCACAAGACACCTTTCCCATAGTGTTCTTCCTTTCTCTTTCTCTCTATGTGGTATGATTCTTCAATCTTTTTGTATTCTCATTTAGAGACCTCCCCTCCAAATAAACAGAGTCATCAAGGGTAGGGTAGGTTAAAGCTGACAGCTGCAAAAGATCCCTTGTGTTTTTTTCCAGGAATTCAATGCGATCTTATGCTTCTTACAATCCCTTGCAGAAAATGCAAAAGACACAGGAATCTAAGATTTTTGATCCTTGATCACAGATTATGAATACTCTTGTTCTTTATCTTAGAAAGGAAAATATACTACTGCCCATTCATGTGACTTTTCTCCGCCTTCCTTTAACCACACAGTGGTTGCTTACCCAGTGCTGAGGTATGATATGGTTTGTTTTGAGGGTGGTACTAACAGATCAACAGATCTCCTTTGATTTTTGTCTTATTATTCATGCTGGTCACACAGAGGGTCACTTTTCTTCCCTATCTTGTCCTCTGAAAAGGTCTCTTTTGCTGAACACCTTTTGCTATCTCTTATCTCTTGAGCGATCTCCTCCTCACTTGGATGTCTTTTCCACTTGACAGGTCTCCTTTGCCGATTACAATCTCCTGGACATTCTTCTCTTCCATCTGTTCATCGCCCCAGACTGCCTGAATAGCTTCCCCCGTCTGAAAGCCTTCAAAGAAAAGATGGAATCTCGTCCCAAACTGAAGGCCTTTCTGCAGTCGAATGAACACAAGAACCGTCCCTTCTTACCTGAAAATATGCTGTAGTTGGATCATCATCCAATGGGCCATCGGTCACCTCAGAAAACCTCTCTTCCACCTCACCAGGAAGCTGTGACTGACCACTTCATCCAGGGGAAAGAGCTGATCAATCTCTGGGCTCATGGAAGGAAACTGAAAAATAAAAAGCTTTATCAAAAAGTCTTGTCTGCCCATCTGCAAGACTGTTATTGAATGTTATTTGTATTTATTTAAAAAAAGCCCTTTGAAAAGAAACAATACACTTTCAAAATGGCGGCACAAAGGAAGATTGTTGGTAACAGATAGAAATGATGCTATAGTGCAGTTAATTAATACAGATATAAGGCTTAGGTAATATATATTTACGTTCAGTTACAAAGGCTAGCAGGGATGGGACGAGGAGTCTGGGGGTGTTAACAGTGCTGACTGTCCAGCCTGAAAAAGCTTCAAAAGCAGAAAAGGAGGTCTTTATCCCAGATTTGCAGGCAAGGGTGCTCCAGTGAAGAAGTCCAAGTAATTTGTAGGACCTTTTCGATGTGGGTTCTGGCTGGTGTGAGAATGGGCAGAGGTTCTGGGAGTCTAGAATCAGTGAGTGTGCCTGGGCATGGCATGAATATGCCATAAGAAACAGGGAGTGGCCATGCCATGTACTGCCTTCTAGGCTGTAGTGGGGCGTTTGTGTGGCGCTATGTCTGGTGACAACTATCTTGGTGCCTCTTGAAAGTAGTGGGGGAGAGGCTGGGAACTTAAAGGGCATGTGTTTGGCAAAATGTACTACGTGCTAAGTGTCAACCAATCAAGTGGCAATCACTTAAGGTACTCAGATAGTGGCTGTTGCACACATCCAATTTACTCAAGTCCAGTATTTGTATGTAGTAACTACACAAGGAGATAATAGTTGTGCCCTGGTGTTCAGCGACTAGAATCTGACCTCATTTATCCTTTGAGTTAATCAATTATTCCTGTCCAGTGCTGGAGTAGAATTGCACACCAGGCTCCCGGGCAGAAGGTGATGATGATACCGCATCATGGCAGTGAAGGAGGAGCCGTGAAAGGCAGGCTGATTCCAAACTCTGTATGAAACACTTACACCCACTGGATGGTGTCATCAATGATGTAATATGAGATGTCAGAAGTGATGTCACTGACCATGTCATGAGTGATGCAATATGTGAGGTCATAAGCAATGCATTGCGGGGGCGTACGTTATCGTTAGCTCAGGTAACTATAACTGCTGAATTTCTATGGTTTTGTGTGTATTAAATCTGAGAATAACTGTAGTGTCCCTGTAACCTTTGTTTTTTCTGTGAATTCCTAAGGTTTTTTTCATTCTATTTCCTAACTATAAAGTCCCTGTAACTGTGGGTTTTTTTAGCGAATTGTATAGGTTTTTATTGGTATTTCCTAAATATAAAGTCACTGTAAGTCTAGTCTAGTCTTCTGGATTTGTAAAGCACATGGCTACCCTAAGGGCTTCCCAGCGCTAAGCAGAGTTGAGATACGTGACTAGATAAGCTACGTTATGTAAACAAGAAAGTTTTTAACAATTTTCTGAATTGGAGTTCAGATTCAGTCCTTGTGATTTGAAGTGGTAGGGTATTCCAGAGCTTTGGAACCATGAAGGTGAAAGAGCGGCCTCCAGCTCTTGCCCTGTTGATCCTTGGCACTGTAAGTAGTTGCTGATTTGATGAGCGCAGAGGTCTTGAAGAATGATGGGATATCAATAATCCCTGTATAAGTGCAGTTCCTTTTTTATATATTGCTTTATATGCCAGGCAAAGCAGTTTGAAGTGAATCCTTTTCTATACTGGAAGCCAGTGTAGTGCCGTCCTAGCGGCAGTCACTGGCTGAGATGTTGGGATATTCAGCACTGTTAGAACTGCCACATTTTGTAAAGTTTGCAGTCTTTTGATAGCTGATTAAGGACTTTCTAGATGTAAGGAGTTTCCATAACCAAGCAGTGAAATAATCAAGCTTTCCACTGCAAACCTTCGGCTTGAGTTTGGCAACCAGCTCAATAATCTCCTCACAGGAGGCCGAAGCAAGTGGCCATCAGTTTTTAAACCTGGGTTGGGCCAGTTGGCTTCTTATTGATCTAGACTCCAAGGCTTTTCACCTCTTCCTTAGGACTGGGTTGATGCCCAGACATAGAGGCCAGTTAAGCTCAAACCACTGAGCCGGATTGTTTCCTACCATCAGCACCTTAGTTTTGTCTCCGTTAAGTTTGAGGCTGTTGGCAGCCATCAAGTCAACTACGTGCTTCAAGATTTGTCAAGGAGGGCGGAGGTCCTGTCTATTTGATGCAAAAGGCTTGATTATTCGAGTATCATCCACGTATGATATGGCTGTAAAGCTGTATGTTTTGATGATCTCCGCCAATGGACGGACATATATATATTAAATAGTGTTGGACTAATTGAGGACCCCTGCGGCAATCCACACTCCAGGGGAAAGATCTCAGATTGTTTATCTTCTTCACAGACTTGAAAAGTTCTGTTCTGAAGAAAGGCAGCAAGTCACTTTAATGTTGACCCGGAAATCTCTCCACCTATTTGATAAAAGTGGTATGTGAGACCATATCAAAAGTAGCTCTCAAGTCCAGAAGGATCAGGGCAGCTGAGCCCCCAGTGCCCAGGATTCCCCTGAGCTTCGCTGTGGCTGCTGAAAGGGCTGTTTCCCTGCTGTTACCTATTCTGAATCATTTGGGAGAGATGTAAAATCTCATTCCCCTCAAGGTAGCTAGCAAGGGCTTTGTTAACAATTGGTTCCAGCATTTTGCTAGGTCCTGGCAGGAGGGAAATGGGGTGCTAATAATAATAATAATAATAATAATATTAATAATAATAATAATAATAACCTTTGTATTTTTACAAAAATATATATTTATTAAACACAACCAACTATAACATTATTTTAGCCTTAGTTTATTTTTAAGTGATGGTAATCTAGAAATATTTTATGTAAAAAAAAATATTACAAAATATTGTTAATTCTTGTGAAATCAAAAATTATGTTTTTTTCCGCATAAATGTTGTCCATCAATGGAGACTATAAAATTGATGTTTGAGGTAAGCGATTTAGTAAAATAACATAGACACTTACATTCCAATAAGTAATTCCAGCTTACAAGGCTGTTTAATACATATTTCTGGATTCACAATGATGTCACAGTACCGCCTCGACGGCCATTGAATCCCACGTGACAGAGCTACAGATACATGTCATTGGTCCTTCCCATTTCTCCTTAGTGGGTCTCCTTACTCTTCACACCTCTGCAGCTCAGGAGGAACTCTGCCTGTTTTTTTCTGGTGTTTTTTTCTAAACAATCATTGAGAATAGCATCAGGTGGAGCAGGAACAAGAGGAAGGAGAACTGCTGAAAAAAGGAATCTATTGTTGGAAGTTATTCTCCATGCCATCAGTAGAAAGGTAATAATGATAGCAAATGTAGTAAAATGCAGCCTTTGCAATAAACAACTCTCCAGAGGGATAACCGAAAAGTACTTCCAGGGTAACCCTATGGGATGCTGCATTTATTTTGCCACCCATAGGGAGCCCATGAAAAGGCTTCTACAGGACTGCCATTGCAGCCTGTGTGAAAAGGTGCATGCACCCTTTCACTGCCATTTACACTGCACCAGGTCACTTATAAGTCACCCTTATTGCAGGCCTTCCAGCCCTAAAGGCAGGGTGCAACGTACCTGTGTGTGAGGACACCCCTGCACTAGCAGAGGTGCCCCCAGGACCTCCAGGACCACTTTCCCAGACTTCATGAGTGCAGGGATGCCATTTTATGCATGCACTGGACATAGGTCACTACCTACTATCTATGTCCAGCTTCACAATGGTAACTTCACAATGGCCATGTTTGGTATCAAACATGTTGGAATCATGCACCAAGGCTTTTGCAAGCATTGGTTGTATGATTCCATGCACTCTGGGGGTCCTTAGAGGACACCCAGTACTGCCATTACAGCCTTCTGAGGTTTTCCAGGCAGCCCCATCTGCTGCCACCTCACAGACAGGTTTCTGCCCTCCTGTTGCTTGAGCAGCCCAATCCCAGGAAAGCAGAACAAAGGATTTCCTTTGGGAGAGTGATGTTACACCCTCTCCCCTTGGAAATAGGTGTTACAGGCATGGGAGGGGTAGCCTCCCGGAGCCCCTGGAAATGCTTTGAAAGGCACAGATGGTGCCCTCCTTGCATAATCCAGTCTACACGTGTTCAGGGACCCCCAGTCCCTCCTCTGGCATGAAACTAGACAAAGGAAACTCCAGGGGTGGTGCTCAGAGCTCCTCCAGAGGGTCCCTGGGTTTTGATATCTTGGGATTCCAAGTTGTCGGGGAACTCTAGGAGCATCTGAATGGCCAGTGCCAGCAGGTGACGTTAGAGCTCTCACCTGATAGGTGCTTACCTGTTTAGCTGACCAATCCTCCTTTCAGGGCTATTTAAGGTCTCTCTTTTGGGTGGTTCTTCAGATTCGTATTGCAAGACTCCAGCTGGAATCCTCTAGATCCTTTACTTCACCTTCTTACCAAAGAAACTGCATCTGGACCCTCCAGGAACTCTACAACAGCAACAAAGAAGCAAAGACGACTTCTGCAACACTGTATCTTCAGCTCCTGCCAGCACCTGCACTGTTTCCCAATCATGCATCCTAACAGGACAGCCAGTCTTCAGCCTGCACCAGAAAAACGAAGGAATCTCCCTTGAAGTGAAGGAGTCACTTCCCTGTTTCAGCAGGCACCCCTCTGCAGCGACGACTGGTGGCTTGGGTCCCCTCTCCTGACAAAGTGCGTGGATCCAGCATCAAGGGTGGTCCCGACGGTCCTGACGGCTAACTCTGGTGGAGGTAAGAGTTTGGCTCCCCACGCAAGAAAGTACCCCTGTGCACCACGTGTTTTGTAGTTGCCAAGGCTTGTTGGCAAACTTCCACAAACTTCTTGGCGCACCATGCAGATCCAGCCCCCAGCACTCCTTCCCAAACTGCCAAGCCAGGTCCTCCCTGAACCGGAAACAAGCATCCTGGGACCAATTTCATGTTATCACCACTCATCAGCCAGGATAACTTGAATCCAATGGTTATTGTGCTTGCCATGTCACCCCAGTATGGACCCAGCCTTATGCAAACGAGTCTTGACACTGATCCCCATGGGAACAGGTCCTCCCTGGGCCGGAAACAAGCATCCTGGGACCAATTTCGGGGTATCACCCCTCATCAGCCAGGCTAGCTTGAATTTAGGGTTTGTCTAAGGATCTGATTGCCTATGCAGTGTGCAAGAGAATCTGTTGAGAGTGAAGGGGTTTGAGTTTCTTCATGGTGAGATATGAGGGAATATTGACGGGAGCGCAGATAATATTTTCAGGGTCTAGCCAGTGGGGATGATCAGTTTCATTGTTTGATACCCACTCGTGTTGCTAGAAAAGTGGATTGCTAGTGTCCAGTTTTGGAAGTTGTACCCTCCTTCAGAAGAGTTTCACCCTAAGGCTTTTTAAGAGATTCTGGCCCTCTTCCCACTCCACAGAAAATTTGTTGTTATTTTATCAGTTGTATGAAAGAAGTTATTTGATCATCTCAAAGGGAGCATTGAGGAGGTAAAGTTTTTAATCGGGGTAATCATCATTTTCAAGGTTTGGATTAGACGCCATCAGGAGATATACTTGGGCGACCAAGATGAATGCAGGTTTTTTACTTTGTCAATGGTTTTGGATTCTTTATTTGAAGAGTCCCTGCTAAGTCACTGGAAAATCTAATTCGTAGGTATTTGAGCTGTTTTGCCATTAAGCCCAGAATCCCCCAGGTGGACAGCGAAGCAGCATGAATTGAACGGGAACACCTCTATTTTTTCTTTATCTAGAGTGTATCCCAAGACTTGGGAGGAGTTCTCTATAATTTTAGTTAGTGCGGGGATCGTCCTTAGAAAAGACAAGTATATAGTCCACGTAGGCTGCAGTCTTATAAGATTTGGCACCAAATTGGAAACCTTTGATCTCAGGCGAGGAATCAAGTAGCAAGAGCAATGGATTGATGACAAGTAAAACAAACATTGTCATAGCCAACAGGTCTCACTCTTTGGACCTTATAAGTGTTTAGCCAGAGCTATTGGTTTTGGCAATGTCTTTAAAGGATTTTATTTAGCAGTAGCAGGGTTTTTGCCGATCTGGGTCACTTGATTTTTGAGTGAATGATCAGAGGTGATAATACCCAAGCTGCGCACTGTCTAAGAAACCTCACAAATAACACCTAATAAAATAAATGCTATGCATGTTATTTTAAAAAGGTGCAAAACCGAGAGGTAGGGTGCCGGGCTGACGGGCGTGGGGAGGGGGGCTTGTTCAGACTGAGAAGGAAAGGGCACTGCAGAGAGTAACTATCAGACAGGGAAGGAGTAATAAACCTTGACTAGCAAGGAAGGGGTACGCTGAGCCAGCTCTGCACGCCAAGAGGTACAACAGCCGCCTGAGCAAAGCAGGATGTTTGTGCAACGGGCAACCAGCTGTGTGTGCAGAAGAAAGCGTGTGCTTTGCACAGTGAGCCTGTGGAGAAGACACTTGTGTAGCAGCCAGTGGGAGCAGCGGCAGTGGGATGCGCAGGAAGCAGCGTGAGCAATGTGCGGGGAAGGCTGATGGGCACTGTGTGCAGCGCCACTTTTCTTAAATATGCCCCTGTGTGTGCAGGAGAAAGCGTGTGCTTTGCACAGTGAGCCTGTGGAGAAGGCACGTGTGTAGCAGCCAGCGGGAGCAGAGGCAGTGGAATGCTAAGGAAGCAGCAAGAGCAATGTGCGGGGAAGGCTGATGGGCACTGTGTGCAGCGCCACTTTTCTTAAATATGCCCCGGTGTGTGCAGAAGAAAGCGTGTGCTTTGCACAGTGAGCCTGTGGAGAAGACACGTGTGTAGCAGCCAGCGGGAGCAGCGGCAGTGGGATGCTAAGGAAGAAGCAAGAGCAATGTGCGGGGAAGGCTGATGGGCACTGTGTGCAGCACCACTTTTCTTAAATATGCCCCTGTGTGTGCAGAAGAAAGCGTGTGCTTTGCACAGTGAGCCTGTGGAGAAGGCACGTGTGTAGCAGCCAGCGGGAGCAGCAGCAGTGGGATGCTAAGGAAGCAGCAACAGCAATGTGCGGGGAAGACTGATGGCCACTATGTGCAGCGCCACTTTTCTTAAATATGTCCCGGTGTGTGCAGAAGAAAGCATGTGCTTTGCACGGTGAGCCTGTGGAGAAGACACGTGTGTAGCAGCCAGCAGGAGCAGCAGCAGTGGGATGCTAAGGAAGCAGCAAGAGCAATGTGCGGGGAAGTCTGATGGGCACTGTGTGCAATGCCACTTCTCTTAAATATGCCCCGGTGTGTGCAGAAGAAAGCGTGTGCTTTGCACAGTGAGCCTGTGGAGAAGACACGTGTGTAGCAGCCAGCGGGAGCAGCGGCAGTGGGATGCTAAGGAAGCAGCAAGAGCAATGTGCGGGGAAGGCTGATGGGCACTGTGTGCAGCGCCACTTTTCTTAAATATACCCCGGTGTGTGCAGAAGAAAGCGTGTGCTTTGCAGAGTGAGCCTGTGGAGAAGGCACATGTGTAGCAGCTAGTGTGAGCAGCGGCAGTGGGATGCTAAGGAAGCAGCAAGAGCAATGTGCGGGGAAGGCTGATGGGCACTGTGTGCAGCGCACTTTTCTTGAATATGCCCCTGTGTGTGCAGAAGAAAGTGTGTGCTTAGCAGCAGTGAGCCTGTGGAGAAGACACGTGTGTAGCAGCCAGTGGGTGCAGCCGGCAGTGGGGGGCTGTTAAGAAAGCAGCGTGAGCAATGTGCGGGGAAGGCTGATGGGCACTGTGTGCAATGCCACTTTTCTTAAATATACCCCGGTGTGTGCAGAAGAAAGCGTGTGCTTTGCAGAGTGAGCCTGTGGAGAAGGCACATGTGTAGCAGCTAGTGTGAGCAGCGGCAGTGGGATGCTAAGGAAGCAGCAAGAGCAATGTGCGGGGAAGGCTGATGGGCACTGTGTGCAGCGCACTTTTCTTGAATATGCCCCTGTGTGTGCAGAAGAAAGTGTGTGCTTAGCAGCAGTGAGCCTGTGGAGAAGACACGTGTGTAGCAGCCAGTGGGTGCAGCCGGCAGTGGGGGGCTGTTAAGAAAGCAGCGTGAGCAATGTGCGGGGAAGGCTGATGGGCACTGTGTGCAGCGCCACTTTTCTTAAATATGTCCCGGTGTGTGCAGGAGAAAGCGTGTGCTTTGCACAGTGAGCCTGTGGAGAAGACACGTGTGTAGCAGCCAGCAGGAGCAGCGGCAGTGGGATGCTAAGGAAGCAGCAAGAGCAATGTGCGGGGAAGGCTGATGGGCACTGTGTTCAATGCCACTTTTCTTAAATATGCCCTGGTGTGTGCAGAAGAAAGCGTGTGCTTTGCACGGTGAACCTGTGGAGAAGACACGTGTGTAGCAGCCAGTGGGAGCAGCGGCAGTGGGATGCGCAGGAAGCAGCAAGAGCAATGTGCGGGGAAGGCTGATGGCCACTATGTGCAGCGCCACTTTTCTTAAATATACCCCGGTGCGTGCAGAAGAAAGCGTGTGCTTTGCACAGTGAGCCTGTGGAGAAGGCACGTGTGTAGCTGCCAGTGGGAGCAGCGGCAGTCGGATGCTAAGGAAGCAACAAGAGCAATGTGCGGGGAAGGCTGATGGGCACTGTGTGCAGAGCCACTTTTCTTAAATATGCCCCTGTGTGTGCAGAAGAAAGCGTGTGCTTTTCAGCAGTGAGCCTGTGGAGAAGGCACGTGTGCAGCAGCCAGCGGGAGCAGCGGCAGTGGGATGCTAAGGAAGCAGCAAGAGCAATGTGCGGGGAAGGCTGATGGGCACTGTGTGCAGCGCCACTTTTCTTAAATATGTCCCGGTGTGTGCAGGAGAAAGCGTGTGCTTTGCACAATGAGCCTGTGGAGGAGACACGTGTGTAGCAGCCAGCGGGAGCAGCGGCAGTGGGATGCTAAGGAAGCAGCAAGAGCAATGTGCGGGGAAGGATGATGGGCACTGTGTGCAGCGCCACTTTTCTTAAATATGCCCCGGTGTGTGCAAAAGAAAGCATGTGCTTTGCATGGTGAGCCTGTGGAGAAGACACGTGTGTAGCAGCCAGCGGGAGCAGCGGCAGTGGGATGCTAAGGAAGCAGCAAGAGCAATGTGCGGGGAAGGCTGATGGGCACTGTGTGCAATGCCACTTTTCTTAAATATGCCCCTGTGTGTGCAGAAGAAAGTGTGTGCTTCGCACAGTGAGCCTGTGGAGAAGGCACGTGTGTAGCAGCCAGCGGGAGCAGCGGCAGTGGGATGCTAAGGAAGCAGCAAGAGCAATGTGCGGGGAAGTCTGATGGGCACTGTGTGCAATGCCACTTCTCTTAAATATGCCCCGGTGTGTGCAGAAGAAAGCGTGTGCTTTGCACAGTGAGCCTGTGGAGAAGACACGTGTGTAGCAGCCAGCGGGAGTAGCGGCAGTGGGATGCTAAGGAAGCAGCAAGAGCAATGTGCGGGGAAGGCTGATGGGCACTGTGTGCAGCGCCACTTTTCTTAAATATGTCCCGGTGTGTGCAGGAGAAAGCGTGTGCTTTGCACAATGAGCCTGTGGAGGAGACACGTGTGTAGCAGCCAGCGGGAGCAGCGGCAGTGGGATGCTAAGGAAGCAGCAAGAGCAATGTGCGGGGAAGGATGATGGGCACTGTGTGCAGCGCCACTTTTCTTAAATATGCCCCGGTGTGTGCAAAAGAAAGCATGTGCTTTGCATGGTGAGCCTGTGGAGAAGACACGTGTGTAGCAGCCAGCGGGAGCAGCGGCAGTGGGATGCTAAGGAAGCAGCAAGAGCAATGTGCGGGGAAGGCTGATGGGCACTGTGTGCAATGCCACTTTTCTTAAATATGCCCCGGTGTGTGCAGAAGAAAGTGTGTGCTTCGCACAGTGAGCCTGTGGAGAAGGCACGTGTGTAGCAGCCAGCGGGAGCAGCGGCAGTGGGATGCTAAGGAAGCAGCAAGAGCAATGTGCGGGGAAGACTGATGGCCACTATGTGCAGCACCACTTTTCTTAAATATGTCCCGGTGTGTGCAGAAGAAAGCGTGTACTTTGCACGGTGAGCCTGTGGAGAAGACACGTGTGTAGCAGCCAACGGGAGCAGCGGCAGTGGGATGCTAAGGAAGCAGCAAGAGCAATGTGCGGGGAAGGCTGATGGGCACTGTGTGCAATGCCACTTTTCTTAAATATGCCCCGGTGTGTGCAGAAGAAAGCGTGTGCTTTGCACGGTGAGCCTGTGGAGAAGACACGTGTGTAGCAGCTAGTGTGAGCAGCGGCAGTGGGATGCTAAGGAAGCAGCAAGAGCAATGTGCGGGGAAGGCTGATGGGCACTGTGTGCAGCGCCACTTTTCTTAAATATGTCCCGGTGTGTGCAGGAGAAAGCGTGTGCTTTGCACAGTGAGCCTGTGGAGAAGGCACGTGTGTAGCAGCCAGCGGGAGCAACGGCAGTGGGATGCGCAGGAAGCAGCAAGAGCAATGTGCGGGAAAGGCTGATGGGCACTGTGTGCAATGCCACTTTTCTTAAATATGCCCCTGTGTGTGCAGAAGAAAGCGTGTGCTTTGCACGGTGAGCCTGTGGAGAAGACACGTGTGTAGCAGCCAGTGGGAGCAGCGGCAGTGGGATGCGCAGGAAGCAGCAAGAGCAAGGTGCGGGGAAGGCTGATGGCCACTATGTGCAGCGCCACTTTTCTTAAATATACCCCTGTGTGTGCAAAAGAAAGTGTGTGCTTTGCACAGTGAGCCTGTTGAGAACGCACGTGTGTAGCTGCCAGTGGGAGCAGCGGCAGTGGGATGCTAAGGAAGCAACAAGAGCAATGTGCGGGGAAGGCTGATGGGCACTGTGTGCTGCGCCACTTTTCTTAAATATGCCCCTGTGTGTGCAGAAGAAAGCGTGTGCTTTGCACGGTGAGCCTGTGGAGAAGACACGTGTGTAGCAGCCAGTGGGAGCAGCGGCAGTGGGACACGCAGGAAGCAGTGAGAGCAACGTGCGGGGAAGGCTGATGGGCACTGTGTGCAGCGCCACTTTTCTTAAATATGCCCCTGTGTGTGCAGAAGAAATCATGTGCTTTGCACGCTGAGCCTGTGGAGAAGACACGTGTGTAGCAGCCAGTGGGAGCAGCAGCAGTGGGGGGCTGTTAACGAAGCAGTCAGTGCAACGTGCGGGGAAGGCTGATGGGCACTGTGTGCAGCACCACTTTTCTTAAATATGCCCCGGTGTGTGCAGAAGGCGTGTGCTTTTCAGCAGTGAGCCTGTGGAGAAGGCACGTGTGTAGCTGCCAGTGGGAGCAGTGGCAGTGGGATGCTAAGGAAGCAGCGAGAGCAATGTGCTGGGAAGGCTGATGGGCACTGTGTGCAGCGCCACTTTTCTTAAATATGTCCCGGTGTGTGCAGAAGAAAGCGTGTGCTTTGCACAGTGAGCCTGTGGAGAAGGCACGTGTGTAGCATCTAGTGTGAGCAGCGGCAGTGGGGGGCTGTTAAGGAAGCAGAGGGAGTAATACGCAGCGAAGGCTGACGGGCACCGTGTGGAGCTGATAATATAGACACAAAACTTCTTTTTTGGAACAAGATTCTTTGCAAATAAGATGTGAAGACCCGTAATTGTTTGAATGCGGAAGATCCTATAAAGAATCCAGAATCGTGTTTTTTGGCGTGTGTGGGGGGGTTTAAATGTAAAGTCTCCTGATAAACCAAGGAGCATATTTTAGAGTCCCTAGAGCCACATATAGCCCCACCATACAGTCATTTGTTTTACGCTACGGCGGAGCTGATGTGCCATTTTCCCTGCACCATATTTAGACAGTGGTGCAATGCTTGCATTGTGCCACTTTGTAAACCCTTGTGCCACATTATGCCTGCGCCAGGCATTATGTATGCCAGGGGTACGTTTCAGCGCTGGGGGGACCAAAAAAATGGTACAAGGAAATCTAAGAGGGCACTGCTTAGAGCAGGAATTAAAAGGGGGCATGCCATTATTTTGGTGTTACTCCTGCAGAGTACATTAATAGCATTAAAAAATGACGCTATTGGCCCTTACCCTACTCCAGGGTGTATCGTATTTTAAATACGGCGCACACATGGTGGCGGTAGGCGGGTGCTAAGGGGCGCCAGGAAAGAGGCCCTGCCCTGGGTGCAGCGCCACTTTACTTAAATCTGCTCCCAAATGTCATTGTGTAGCCAATGGCTACATCTTCTGTCCTGTTAATTATCCTACTATTAACCACAGAGGGTGGGGCACCCATGGTACTATGCACTCATAGCACGCGCCTTCAGGAGTATAAGCCTTGCAAAGCGCACAAAATGGTCTTGAGCAAGGCACCCCTCTAAGTACTGTTTCCCTCAATTCTCCCAAATATTACCACCCCTTTTCACACCCTCTCCCTTCTCCCCCAAAGTGCATGCTGTGCTTGCAGACACCCTAAAACAGAAAGCACCCACAACCGCAGCAGGAGGTGGCATGAGCTAGTGCCACTCACGGTGCCCCACTGATATAGTTTAACTTTCTACAGAAACCTGTTGGGCTAAAAGCATATTCTGTATGGACAGAACCCAACACATACAGTGATTCTGTGCAGATTCACCTGAGCCTTAAAGGAAAACACTGAGGTCCTGATTTATGAAAAGTTAGCACCTCCTTGGTGGCATATTCTGATGCAAAAGTGGTGCGAACTTACAAAATAAGGCCCATATTTATAGGAAAATGACAGAGCGCAACGATGCACCAAAATTGGCAGGGCACGCCCACAGCAACACTCATTGCACGCCCCTCTGACAACTGCGCCGGAGGGCCCATATTTAGAAGGAGGTGTAATGCCACAAGAAGTAGCGTTACACCTCCTGTTTATGGAGCCGAGGTTAGCGCCACTGGAGTGTCACGTAACACACGTAGACAACAGTAAAACTCTAAAGCCAAACAAAAACAGTTATAAGAAACCTTCGCTTAAACTGACAAATAAATAGAGTCAATAGAATTATAGTAATCCTTTTGCAAACATTTTAAACCAAACCAAAAAATAAAGGCACCCCAAACAATGCAAATAAAGCACTGAAAACGTAACGCAAACACGGCGCTAAGCCAGTGAACGGAAACACAAACACTTCTCACCTTCAAAAGTAAAACAAAAAGTCCCTAAGGCAGGATATAGGAAAAGATAGTGGAAGGGTACAGTACTTCGGCCACGCTCCATGGGAGTAAACAACTGTCAAAAAGGTGGGACAAAGAAGACGCATTGACCCCTTACAAGCGACCAAATTTAAACGACATTGACAAAAAGAAACAAAAATCAGAAGGCGGGATGTGAGCCCACAAAGTATAAAAGAGCCGGCTGCCAAGTGACCGCACAAGCGCTCTCCAGGCTTGACCTCAGAAGGAGAGGGGATAAAGGACATCCTTGCCTTGTGCCTTGATGTAACTCCAAGGGGAGGAGAGTTCACCATTTCTTCCAATCTTCGCTCTATGATTGGCATAAAGAGCCCAAGGAATGTTGATAAAGGGCATGTGCCTCCAGGACCACCTGAAGGGAAGGCCAGTATCACTCGCTGCAACAGGCATAGAGGAGACCCTCGCCTTTTCCACAACATGGCAAAAGGTACAAATGTTATCTCTGGCCAATCTGCCCTTAACAAAGACCACTCGAGAGTTGTGGATGAGTTTCAGAATAACAGTTTCTATTCTCATTGCCCAAATGTCAGCAAATATTTTTGCTTCCAAATTGATCAATGAGACAGGGCGATAGTTTTTGGGTTCTGAGTGGTCTTTATCTTTTTTAGGAATTACCGCAATGGCGCATCTGCTGCGGTACCGGAGACGCAACCCTTCAGATGGAAGTAATCTAGGGTGTTCCTGAGCTACCCAATCAGGGAATGTTTGAAGGTTTTTTAGATGGTAATGGGGAAGCCAGCTGAGCCTGGAACTTTCCCAGAACGGATGGAGTTGCTGGCATTTAAAATTTAGGACTGGTCAATGGGTTTATTCAGCTTAGATTTATCGGGTTCTGAGAGTTTGACAATATAGAGTCTACTTAGGAAGCTTTTGCAGTCGAGCTTCTCGCAAGGGGCACTGGGTGTATATAGTTTAGCGTAGAAATCTTTATATATCTCTAATATCTCATTTGTTTCGTGTTTGAGGGAACCACTTGCGGCTTTGATATGTGTAATGCTATTAGAGGCGTTCTTAAATTTGAGAGCGGCCATTAAGGTTTTACCAGCCCTAGTAAGAAGTAGAGGTTGCTTGGATTTTTGGGCGTGTACCCAGAGGTAGGCTCTTTTACTGACATTGGAATTGAAATTGTATTTTAATATTTTGATATAATTGAGTGCACCCTTAGCTTTCGTGTTCCTGAAAACTGGCTCTTTATTTTTCATTTCAGTAGCCAGCTTTTGGAGGGTTTCTTTAATCTCATGATTTTTCTTGGTCTTGAGTTTTATGATATGGCCCCTCATCCAGCATTTGAACTCATCCCAGAGAACTACGGGTGAGGAGATCGATTTTGCGTTCTCTTTGAAGTAGAAATCAATATCTTTTTTTTAGATCTGTTATATCTTTTGGATTTTCCAAAATGTCTCCATTCACGCACCAGATCCTCGTTCTCCGTCTATTGAAAGTGTTTTGGATGTTCATAGAAATTGTGGCGTGGTCAGATATCAAGATGGGATAGTTTTGGTCACTGATGTGGATTGAAAAAGAGGGTCTGAGACCTGTAGATAATCAATAGAAAAGAAACTGGATTGTTGGGGAGAGAAAAAGGGAAAAGTCATTACTGGTGGGATTATGGAGTTTCCAAACATCTCTTAGTCCTTGTTTAGTGCAGAGGTTAATCATTTGTTTGTGGGATCCGGGGCTCCTGAAATTGAATGCCGAATGTCGATCAAGGATCGGATCCATCGGGAGATTAAAATCTCAACCTAGGATCAGTTTTGAATTGACCATCAGTTCCGTCTGTCTCCTATTGATAGACATCCAGAATGCCCATCATCTGCATTAGGGGCGTATATGTTCATGACTTATAACTCTTGTTTCCCAGCATTCAACCTAGTGAGCAACCATCCACTGAGAGTGTTGTGTTCAGCTGAAATTACTGCTAGTCCTGAAGCCTTCGAGATAAGGGTAAACACACCATTTTTCTTCCCACATGCGTCTGAATTTACCACCTCAGCTACCCACCCTCTTCTCATTAAGGGGTGCGTTTCTATAGCTAATTTTAGCTTCTTGCAGCGGTATGATATCCCCTGCTAAACTTTTACAGTAATCCAGGGTTTTTGTTCTTTTTGAACTGTTTAGTCGTTGTTCGTAAGCCACTGGTTATTTCGCCTGATGTTTAGATGTGCTTCTCAGTGTCACCTCATGTTTCCAGATCCATATGAGGAGGTCTTCCTCAGTCCAGAGGCATGCCATTGAGTCCATCGAGTGGCCAGGTGTAGAAGGGCAAGCGCTGTACAGGTGGGGCACTGGAAGCCGGATCTGTCTGCGGGCTTCCGATGGTGGTGCTAAGAGGCAGCGATGTTTCCAGAAACCCTTAGACAGGTGTGAGAGCAGGGATTAAGCAAGGCCTTAGTGATGTGCAGGGCCACCTAGGCCATGCACATGGGAGTACACAATCTAACAAGCAGACGTGTTCAAAATAGCTTGGCACCAAGAGCTGTGTCTCCTACTCAGGCCTGTTCCCTTAAGCAGTGAAAATGACGTGGATCAGCTCGGTTGGCACAGGGAGGGCAGGGTGCCTGAGAGCTATGTACAATATCTCACCACCATCCTCAACATCAGCGCGTCACTGCTCGTACAGCAGGCCTCACTTGGCTTCAAAGCTCTGGCCGAGAGGATTGCAGAAATGTTTGCTGATTGCCGCCTCCGTGTCCTTGAGGTCATATTCACTACTCCAGCTTGCTCTGGGAGAACGCGTTTCGTCCCCTCACTCCTCCGGCCCCCCGCTTCACTCCGCTCCGTCTGCCATCTTAGGTGAGCACACAGGTTGTGGCAAAGCGGGTCAGGTACAGCGGGCCATCGGTACCTGGCAAAACCAGCTGCAAAGATCTCTTTCTTCACATACTAGGCTTCGGCCATGATGGTGTGGGCAGCAGAATTAAAAATCCAAAGATGAGGCCGGCATTGCGCAGAGCGCTCTCCGGAGCGCAAGAGTGAGCCACCATCTTGCCTGGTACCAGGCCATGTCCCCTACCTGTTTAAAAAAAATATATATCTAAACAGTAAACATGCAACAGTGGCTCTTTAAATATTGGTTACCTTGTCAGACCGTCACACCTTAAAGGCCCAACCATCTTGGCAGTGTTCCCGCCTCATTTACATCATGGAACGGAATTACATTCTACCATTGACAGGAGTGAATATCCAACGATCTCTGGAGTGGGGATGGATTGGGGAAAATGTTCTGTACATATAGAAACTTGTGAGTGCAGCCAAACAACTAGTTTTACCTGTTGACCCTTGTGTGCCCCAGACCTACAAACATTCCTAGAGATACTATCTCTCAGACTGTTCAGATGGCTTGTGATCCAACTTCTCCTAAACTCCAGACACACAAGGCTGGCGACCACCCCCACCAGAGCCCTCACCACATAGCACACACTAATTCACAGCCATTTTCACTGCACTTAAGTAACTTATAAGTCACCTATATGTCTAACCTTCATTTACTGAAGGCTAGGTGCAAAGTTACTAAGTGAGAGGGCACCCTTGCACTAGCAAAGGTGCCCCCCACACTGTCCAGGACCAATTCCCCGGACTTCGTGAGTGCGGGGATACCATTACACGTGTGCACTACATATAGGTGAATACCTATAGGTAGATTCACAATGGTAACTCCGAATATAGCCATGTAAGGTGTCTAAGACCATGGATTGTCCCCATTCCAAATCTGGTATTGAGGGGCCAATCCCATGCATCCTGGGGGCTCCACCATGGACCTCCAGTACTGCCAAACCAGCTCTCTGAGGCTTGCACTGCAACTACAGCTGCTGCCACCTCACAGACAGGGTTCTGCCCTCCTGGAGTCTGAGCAGCTCAGTTCCAGGAAGGCAGAACAAAGCATTTCCTTTGTGAGGAGGGTGTTACACCCTCTCCCTTTAGAAATAGGTGTTACAGGCTTGGGAGGGGTAGTCTCCCAGAGCCTCTGGAAATGCGTTGAAGGGCACAGATGGTGCCCTCCTTGCATATGCCAGTCTACAGCAGTTCAGGGACCCCCAGTCCCTGCTCTGGCGCGAAACTGGACAAAGGAAAGGGGAGTGATCACTCCCCTGTCCATCACCACCCAAGGGGTGGTGCCCAGAGCTTCTCCAGTGTGTCTCTGGCATTCGCCATCTTGCTTTCCAAGGTGTTGGGACACTCTGGAGATCTCTGAGTGGCCAGTGCCAGCAGGAAGGCTGGCCTGGCTTGTAGTGGATACCAAGGGGTACTTACACTCTGTACCAGGTCCAGTTATCCCCTAGACCGCCAGGGTCATAATGACCCCCTTTGTCTGTGATCCTGCACTACAAACTCAAGAATTTCTCCAGTATGAACAAGAATACTCCATGCCCACTAACATAATGCCTCTAGATCAGTATAAATGTATAATATATACTGACGGATCAGCTCAGCCTGCTATAGGCACCATGCACCAATACTCTGCAGCTTGCTCAGCTGTATATGGAGTAATGAGGGATGAAGAATTCCACCCACAACAGACCTTCACACAGTCTCTAGGGGATTGCACTGCATAACTGGATGATTCTGGCACTAGAAGACACCAATCCTGAATTCCCCACACTAATAGTGTGTGGTTCGTGTTACTGTCTCCAGTCTTTTAATGAGAATGTGCACTATTGGCACCTACATGGATTCAGAGACTCAAAAGGGAATACTATGAAGCATAAAGTGCTTTGGGGAAAGGTGGCAGAGCTCAAACACAGTCTGCCACGGGCTCATGCAATTCATACATTGAGGGCATGATGTAGAGTTTGGCGGATGGGGTTACTCCATCACGAATGTGACGGATATCCCATCCGCCATATTACAATCCCATTAGATCCTATGGGAATCATAATACGGCAGACAAGATATCCGCCACGTTTGTGACGGAGTAACCCATTCGCCAAATGCCGAATCAGGTCCTGAGTCACCAACATGTTGGAATACACGTGGGGAATTCACTGGCTGATGAAGCAGCCAAATCTGCAGTTACGACACCTACAGGAGCTTCAATTACTCGTTCCCATATGAGGGTGGATGAAGAAATAATGGCTTCGTTAATGCTTCCGGCAACGGCACCCTTTACCAAAAGCATATCCAGCAAAAGTGTCCTACTACTTAAGTGCTTTTGCTACCATTCCAGGTAGGGGGGTAAAGAGGGAGGTAGGGTGATTGAGTGATGCCCACTAAGACCGTAGGTTAGAATAGAATTAATTAAAGCAGCACATGAGGGCGTAGCATTTGCCCATGCTTGTGTGGCGGCCACAGTCTCTGCTAATGGTGCCATGGTGTGTACAACCAGACAAAGCAGTGTGTCCTCAGTTGTAACATTTCCCATCAAATTAAAGCTCCACCATTGCACACCCACTGCAGACACCCCTCTTAGTTGCAAACAAACTGCACAATGCGTGTGTCTAGACCATACAAATCCCGGATATGTTTAAAGTTGCTATGGGTGATGTGATAACCCTATGTGTAGTTTCCAATGAATGGGACAGTAAAACTTTTTGTTCAGTGCCGACTGAGCTTGAATTTTATACTATATTTGAAAGGGAGGGTATGTACATGAGTTCAGCAAATTATGGTGAAATGTTTTTCTATTATCCCTAAGCACATCATTACCTACATAGAGCTAGGACTCCATGTAAAGTTTTTAATTACACACAATGGGAACATTGCCCGACTCCACCAGTGGGAAGCTCCAAACCATATTTAGATGAATTCTCATATTTGTCTGGGCATGATGCTTCATAACCTGTGTCTTATTATTTTAAATTAACACCTTCAAAAGCAAAGAAAAATATGTTGTCCCGCACAATACTAATTTATTAAAATTCATTTGTTTCCTAACTAGCAATTAAAGGCTATGAGTATTGGAAAGAAACACTTGTTTTAAAATCAGTTTGGGGAACATAAAAGCAGGCAAGTGCAGGGCCTGGATGCCTTATTTAAAGTGTGTCGAATTCCACTACAGACGATTTTTCTGAATGACCTAGTACAGCAAACCACTTACTTGCATCTAGCCAAAATTAAAGAAATGAAGGTGCCCAGTATCCCCTCACCTGCACAATTTGAAAATTGGCAACACTTAGTAAATCACACTGAAGAACAGTTCAATGAAATGATGCAGAATTGTACATTTAACTTTAAACTTTCAGGTCCTCACTGGTGGTTATTGTGGTCAGTGGTCAGTGGACAGATATGGCTGTCATGCACATTTTGTAAACTCTTCACAGAGCTTCAAAGCAAGCAGACCAGACCCTCGTTATATTCAGTCTTATCATTCAGAGATGGTCACCACTTATAGCGTCAGGAAGTTATGCCAGCACTGGTTGCAACATTCCACTCTATCTACAGTAAAAGATCACTTCTCTCTCCTCTCTGATGACATGGATTTACAGGATTTCTTGTTAGGCCCCAGGTCATCATGTTCCAAAAACTTTCTTTATGCTATTTACAATGAAATATGGACGCTTTCTCAAATGGAAACTGCTGCTCGTTTAAGGCAAATCAATCAGGCTAATTTGGAAAAAGCACTGATTGTTGTGGATAATGGAATGAATACAATAACTAACAATGTATCATCTGCAATTGATTTTATCCAAATTGATGTCTTTTTTACAGCATGGGCAAAGTCAGCTTAGAGCTATTATGCAGTTGAGTTGAACACTACAAGTTTTGAAATTGAACCGTGTGCCCATTTTTAATTTTACCCCTAAACAATAAATGATGGCAAATAATGAGGATATAAAGCTGCTTTTCACAGTAGCCAAAACACCATCCACAGAATGGCTCCTTTATGGAGTTAAACAACAAAAGCACTGACTCCTGAACGAGAGCAGCATCCCTTCAGTGCACAACGGAACACCTCCACTGAGGTTTGATATGTTAATCCTCTTTTTAAGAAACATACCTCATTGCTAATTTCAATGTTTCAGTTCACATCATGCTTGAAACTATTTCCAGCAGGCAGATTTAGAGGAGAGCTTTATTCATGAGGTGTTGGAATTACCCTTCGATTACAGATGTGTGGGTGGGGACAAAAAGGTTTTTCTTAGTGGAAACAAATGCAAAACTTCTCTAAGCCAATCAATGACTTGTAAACCGGTGACATTGCACAATGCGTGTAATGTGTCCGTGTTCACTCTGGCACCTTACTTCAAGGCAGTACCAGGTTCCTTGATTCACCCAGTATTTCAGCTACTGTCAAATGGAAGATATTTGATGCTGAATGATCAAGGCTGTTGTGGAATGAGAGCAGGTGTCTCCTACGTGGTTTCTGTTTCTCAAATAGTGTCCGTCTGTAATAACGTATTGTTTATTCCCACAGATGAGATAGGGTAGCTAGTCTGTAGTTTTCCATTCCTACCTTTAATGCTAATTTTGACAAGCTGAGCAGGCTGAAAGCTCTATTGTTTCAGAAAAACGCAGCTCTTACATCTGCCTGTGAAACCTTTGAACTGCAAGTTGTAAGGTCATCCTCTGAAAGAAAATTGCTGTTAAACAACAACTTTCCCTGACATTTCGGCATCTTTAATTCTTCCAGCACCGCTGGTGTTCTACACTTTTTTAAAGCGGATGGGTCTGGTTTTGTCTGCACGTTCCAGATTGTTTTGGAGTGAAACCATCTTTTATACACTCTTCGTTTTCAAGTATATTTGGAGGCAAACCACTTATGTTATTCTTAATTGGTGGTATTTTAATTGTACTTTTGCTGCCCCACAATGGATGTCCCATCTCAAAGCCAAATGACGGAACTGCTGCACATCCTGCTGTGTCGTGAGCGTATGACACAGTACTTTGGGGTACCTTTATTGGACAAACGAAATGATAACTGGGCCTTGTCTTTGTGGCCAGTATGGTTCTATTGTATGCAGCCTGTGTTTGATTGCCTTTGGTGCCCTTTTGATGTCTGTCTTGCAATGCGATTGGTACAGTCTATGGACATGAATCTGCTGATGTCCCCGTTGAGGGTTAATTTTTTGGTGTTGTCCTTTGAGACTGCCATTGCTTCTGGATGCCTTGTATGAGCCATTGTAGTCTATAGATATGGATTCCTTACGTCTGGCTCACCCACTGTGGGCACTGCACAGGATGTTACTTCCTGAGCAGAGGCTCTTGACCATGCTTGTTCCTTCTACTTGCTCCCCGAGGCTCTTGTGGTACTGTCTACAGAAGCGGGATTCATTCTGGGTTCCATTGGCGCTGACAAAATGGATGACATCTTGGAAGCCTCCACTAGCTTTACAATTTGGCTCTTGTTTTTTTACAGAATTTTTTTGATTGATCTTTGTTTTTAATTGGCTCATTTTTAATACAGTTTGTTGCTTTACTTGTTGAAGTGAAAATTGTATTCCTTTTATTTCTCTGCAGCATGTTTTTTTTTAGAATATGTCTTTTTACGGCCATGTAGAGGGTGTAGTGAGGCCCTCTTGGACATAGGTTGGTTCCCTATTTTAACTTTATTTTATAATCTTACATTTTACACATTTTAGCTGCATCGCTTTTAGAAGTGACATTTTACATACTTTGCTTGCATGATATGATTCTAAGAATATATTGTACCGGATGCTTGTTTTAGTTAGCCTTTTCTCTACATAAAATCAGTACATTCTGTTCAAGGTAGGAACAGTAGACAATACCCTTCTCTCCAGAGCCCCGATGGGCCTCCAATCTCTTTTGGACCACTTTGCTTCCTTCTGTAAGTCTCAGACCTAGAGATAAATTCCACAAAATCTAAATTTATGGTATTGAATCCCAACCATTCTTTTGGAAGTAGGATGGTGGTTGAGGAGGTGCCTTTGAAACAAGTGAACCATTTTTATCATCTGGGCATTAAATTACCCAGATAGCAAAAAGCAGGGCTGGATTACACCAAAGGTAATCTGCGGTGGTAAGGAAACACAGGGCCACATCTAACGGTGCGGTCGCCCCAGGTCTTGAAGTTCAGAAGGCCACAGCTGTGACCACTCTGGAGTAGAGATTTGGGGATGTGCCGATCTGTCTTCCATAGCCCAAACTTGAAAATAAATGCATCAGGTCATTGCTCTGCTTGCCCCCAAGTACCCCTATACACCCTTACGTATCGACCTAGCAGAAACGAAGGATGACCTGGTGGCTTTCTTGAAATCCTTGATGTACTGGGTACGCCTCTTCACCACACCGGACCTCCTTTAGGCATGCCCTGGTGGAATTAATTACCTTAGTCAAAAGACGATGGATTCCTTGGCTCAAAAAGGTTAAACAGCTCGGTGAAGTCCCTGGAATGGATGGAGGAAGCATGGTACTCCGGAATTGAAAAGAGCAAAGTTCCAGCCACCAAGCTAATGGAATCCTTTTGGGAAGTTACATTGACTCGAATATGGAACGATGCAAAAGAGGGGGGCATTTCTGAAAAATGACTCCAACGTATATGCATCCCCCTGTTTGAGCCTTACTTGGATGGGATCAGACCTAGGTATGCCAAGAGTTTGGACATCTGACTTAGAATTGGTACTCTACCGCTGAGGACCCTTATACGCAAGTGGGAGAAGAGTACAGTTCCAAAAATTAATTGCAGTTTTTGCCTGATGACTGCAGAGTCGGTAGAGCACTTTCTGTTTTTCTGCCCAGGCTATGTTCAGCCTCGAAGAAGGTGGCTTCTCCCCATTTGCAAAGGTTTGGGCACAGTACCTCACTGGGAGGGCTACAGGTTCCTTAGATCAGACACAAAGGAGCAAGTTGTATTTGCCGTCTTCAGGTTTATCCTTTGGGTATGCAGGATTGTGAAAGAGAGCTGAAGGTTAGATGGGGATAGCCTGCTGGCTCCTACACAAAGCACCTTTGCTACACTCCCCCCTTCTGCATTTTATTCATCTTGCTGCTATTGCAAATAGGATTGTCTAGAAGTGTCTTTTAAATCGTGATCTTAGCACGGATAATTGCTCTTAGACTAATATGTTTACATAGCTTTTATAGTTTTATCAAACTAGAATAAAACAATACCAATTTAGCTAGGAAATCAGGAAGAAAGTTGTTCTTACACTGCAGAATCAGTCAACCAAACATCACTAATGGAGCCGTCCCAAGTAACTGAGCCTCTATCTTTTTGGTTTATTTTTATTTATAAGTCGCACAGGAACTACATTTCTGCACTTTACACAATAGCGATTTAAGTCTTAGTACCGTATCACCTGACTCCCCCATTTTGTATGATACATTAAACGCAATAACTAGATGTAACTCTCATGCACTTTAACCTAACAGCGGTTTAGTAGTGACAGGGTATGAATTCTCTGGAATCGAAATTACTCCCTTTCTTTCAGTTGTAAATTTGGGTAATCACTACACAGAGGAAGTTACGCCAAAGAATATGTACAAATTCCACCACAGAATATGGCGGGCCATAGTAGGTTTTTGTCTATGGTTGTGTTTTACCTCCTGACTGTGTCATTGTGATATCAGAGAATTACTGTACACAAAGTAGCTTAGGAAGAGGATTACTAGGGTGCATACTCACAATGCTAATGAAATGTATCTTATGCTTGTTCTTTGTGTATCTTTTATGGCCAAAGGCCGAAATACAGTTTCAAGAGAGAGAGAGAGAGAGAGATATCCTAGTGCTTGAGTTGCCCGTTCGGAGACAGCTTCCAACATCTAGACATATCATCGCATCAGAGCTCTGTCTCTTACACAGCGTCCCTTTGATTACATAAATAATGCACTAACCCGAAAGGGGCAGAGGGGCACTCTAGCCGCAACCGTCCTGGCACGAATGCTGTGTTCGACATGCAGCTCTGCTGCCGCTAATCTACCAGCTTCCCGATAGGATTGCCATTCACACTACAGGCTGAAACCTGATGCATGTTCAATGCTTGCTTACCACCAAAGCCACTGCCTCAGAAATGGGCTGGAAGTAGAATTCCTTAAAGGTCGATTCAGACAACCAATCTGCAGCATTTGTTATGTCCTCCAGTGTACCACTTACCTGAACTGCTTTAGAAGCCATAGCTCATCTTGTGAAGTGGGCCCTGAACATTTTGATATCTACAGCATCCTACGCCACGATCCACGTTACCCATCTGGTGATAGAAGGGGAGGAAACCACCTTGAGTGGCTTCTTCACTGAAATGAGGAGTTGCCATTTTCCCACTGGCCTCAGTTCTTCTGTCATGTCCTTGTCGGCCTTGATACATCGAATCACACAAAACTTAGGGGTATCATGAACAAACAGGTACAATATCAACCTGGTGTTTGTTTTAGTCCTCCTAGACACCGTAAACGTCACACCCTCTGGTGTGAACAAATGTGCAGACATAAAAAAATAACAATACTCAGATGTAACCAAAATATCACAATATAAAATCTTTAGTTGTTGTTCTTCATTCTTTCTTTCTTTAATCACTTATATTTCTTTATACAGCAAATTCAGCCACCATGTGTTTCATGCACATAGCGCTTCTCCAGGGCTGTTTATAAAATACAGAAATTGTACATCAGTGATTTCTTTATCACCACAAAAGCTATCATACATAAAACAAGTTCTAATCAGAAGAACAATTTTCATAACTAATGAACCCACTGATGATCCATAATACTTTCTCAATAACTGTAGGTACATAACTATTATACTGCATAACACATATACTACTCAGCAAAAATAATAAAATAACATAGCAAAATAAAATGACGTAGTCATATTAGCCTTCCCAGGGGACACAAGGTACTAGTTATACTTGGCAATTGCAGCAAATGTCCACAGTTGACAAAGTTTCTTAGGCTGTATCTCTTATACACATCAATGCCATATGTCTAAATACAGACAGTTACCTCAAAAGTAATGCTTCTTTTTTTAATATATACATTCCACGAAAAGCAACTGTACATTTTCAATCCATAAAATTATTATAACATTCATCTATAATCCAAATTCCTGTGAAGCAATTCACGAGGTATTTAATTTTCCTACAACCAATTCTATACAGAAGATACCACTTCTGTTACTAATAGGAGAGACTTACACCAATGTTGAAAGATAATCTATTCCTTCATATAAAATCTGTTGAAAATATTATGCAGATGAGTTATTTACTAAAAGGAAAAGTTTTTACTTGTAATATTCTGTATTTAATACCTATATTATTAAGCCATTGTCTCACCTTGGCTAAACATCTGAATTGCAATGTGTTGTTCTTGCTCATAATTTACATTTCTGGTCATCTTCATATGCTCCCCATGATACGGGATCCTTTAAAATTAACCTACATGTGTCCTAAGTTCTTAGCATTTAATTAAACCCTTTTTTATTTTATTATGCCCATTCATTTTATTGCTAGTGAGGGGGATATATACCTATCACTACTCAAAGTTGATCAACCAAAACAAAGCACTAAGGCACAATTCCAATCCCAATTCAACTATGTCTATATGCTCACACTCCCCTTACCATAACCCACTGCACGCCATGAGGAATCCAAACTAATATCTACAAGCCCAATTGGGTTTGCCTCTTAAAGTCGCCTTTACAATCTGCTGTAATAGCTCCAAACCATATTACACAATGAGCTGCATTTTATGTTTCCCATACCGCCATAGCCTGTACAGCATTTTCTTTAACCCGATCTGCCTCACTCCCCGCGTCTTTCCTCCACAACCGACTTGACTCACAGGTAAAACCTCTCTCTTCACACCCATAAGTCAGCAAAAATACTCTGTTACTCGAAATTACCTTGTAGGCGGCTGGCCTGGTATGTAGTGGGTACCTTGGGTACTTACACCTTATACCAGGACCAATTATCCCTTATTAGTGAAATGTAGGCAGTGTTCTAGCAGGTTAGGCTGTCTAGAGGTAGCTGTATCAGAGCAGCTTAGGCTGACCCAGGAGACATGCAAAGCTCCTGCAATACCACTATAGTCACACAGTACCATACACAATAAAAGACAATACTCTGTGTTACCAAAAATAAAGTTACTTTAATTTAGTGACACAACGCCAAAAATATCTTAGAGGCAATACTCCTTCTGGAGGTAAGTATTATACACAATATATACACTAGAGACCAAAATTGGGTGAGTAAATAGTCATAGAATAGTGCAAACAGTAGAAACTACAACAGAATGCAATAGGAAAAAATAGGCCTAGGGGCAACACAAACCAAATACTAAGAAAGTGGAATGTGAATCACAAATTCCCCCCTAGACAAGTGTAGGGTGTAGAGGGGCGCTGGGGGGTGCAAGAAAACCACAAAGGTGAGTAAAATACCCCACCTCAGAGCCCAGGAAAGTAGGAGTAAAGTACTGCAAGTTTCCTCAGGACACACTACAAGTTGTGATTAGAGTTATTGCAAGAACCAAGCAAGACTGCAACCAACACATGGTGGATTCCTGGACCTGAAGACCTGTGAAGAGAGGAGACCAAGTCCAGAAGTCGCAGAGGATTCCAGGAAGAACAGGAGCCCCTGCCAGCCTAGAAGATGGTGCAAAACAGGATTCTCCGGTTAGAAGAAGTCTGCAGAAGAGCACCAAAGAAGATGGCTGCAGGTTCCTGCATGATGCAAAGGATGTCCCATGTGGAGATGTTGGATGCAGACGAGCTGAAGCGCTGGATTCATCCAATGAGCCTTGGTTCAAGCAATGTTGCAGTTTGTGTCAAAATTGCGCTGCCTGGACCAAGGAGGCATCTGGGGCTTCAACTCAGACTGATGAGGCAGAGGGGGCTCCCAACACTGGAGGGAACCCACAGATGACCAGGCAGCATCCACGGGAGTCCCAGGACACAGGGACAAAGAAGGTGCAAATTGCAGTTGCTGCATCACTACAAAAAAAGGTCCCACGCCGCCGGATGACAACTCATCGAGTTGTGCGTTGCAGGATAGAGTGCTGTGGACCTGAGCCACGTTGTGCACAAAGGATTCTTGCAAATAGTACACAGAGCCTCAGGAACTAGAGATGACGTGGTGCACAGGGGTACTGTCCCAAACCGGGAAGGCAAGCTCTTACCTCCTCCAAATTTGGAAAGCTGGACCTTAGGACAGTTTGGGTTGAAGGGGTCCACCACCTGTGTTCCAGGGAGCACGCTCGTCATCAGGAGAGGAGTCCCAGAGAACCAGTTGTTGTCTTAGAAGGTGCCTACTGGAGCAGGGAAGGGACTCCGTCACTCCAGGGGAGAATTCTTCAATCCTTCTGGTGCAGCGTGAAGACAGGGAGTCCCCAGAGCATGCACACCGGGGAAAATGTTGCAGTTGCTAGCTGGAGCTGAAGTTGCAGGGTCGCAGTAGCCTTTCTGGATACTTTGTTGCAGTTACAGCAGTTCCTGGAGCAGTCTGCGGTTGATCCAACGGTCAGAGGATGAAGCAGAAGTTTCAGAGGATTCCTGGTGGAAACTTGCAAGCTGAATCTGAAGAGGAACCCACAGGAGAGATCCGAAATAGCCCCAAGAGGCTACCTAACCAGTTATGCACCTATCAGGAGGGGTCTCTGACATCACCTGCTGGCACTGGCCACTAAGAGGCCTCCAGAGTGTCCCCACACCTTGGAAAACAAGATGGCTAACCCAGGGACACACTGGAGGAGCTCTGGGCACCAACCCTGGGGTGGTGATGGACAGGGGAGTGGTCACTCCCCTTTCCTTTGTCCAGTTTCACGCCAGAGCAGGGACTGGGGGTCTCTGAACCGGTGTAGACTGGCTTATGCAAGGAGTGCACCATCTGTACTCTTCAAAGCATTTCCAGAGGCTCTGGGAGGCTACCCCTCCCAAGCCTGGAACACCTATTTCCAAAGGGAAAGGGTGTAACTCCCTCCTCCCAAAGGAAAGGCTTTGTTCTGCCTTCTTGGGACTCAGCTGCTCAGACCCCAGGAGGGCAGAACCCTGTCTGTGGGGTGGCAGCAGCTGTAGTTGCAGTGCAAGCCTTAGAGAGCTGGTTTGGCAGTAGTGGGGGTCAATGGTGGAGCCCCAGGATGCATGGGATTACCCCCCCCAATACCAGATTTGGAATGGGGGCAATTCCATGATCTTAGACACCATACATGGCCATATTCGGAGTTACCATTGTGAAGCTACATAGAGGTATTGGCCTATATGTAGTTCACTCGTGTAATGGTATCCCCCCACTCACGAAGTCCGGGGATTTGGCCCTGGACAGCGTGGGGGCACCTCTGGTAGTGCAAGGGTGCCCTCACACTTAGTAACTTTGCACCTAACCTTCAGCAAGTGAAGGTTAGACATATAGGTGACTTATAATTTACTTAAGTGCAATGAAAATGGCTGTGAAATAATGTGTGCGTTATTTCACGCAAGCTGAAATGGCAGGCCTGTGCAAGGGTTTGTTTGAGCTCCCTATGGGTGGCAAAAGAAATGCTGCAGCCCATATGGATCTCCTGGAACCCCAATGCCCTGGGTACCTAGGTACCATATACTATGGACTTATAAGGGGGGTCCAGTGTGCCAATTGAAATTGGTAAATGAAGTCACTGGACTATAGTGACAAATTTAGAAGCAGTAAGAGCATAAGCACTGAGGTTCTGGCTAGCAGAGCCTCAGTGACACAGTCAAGCACTACTGACAACACACACATAGGCCACAAACTATGACCATTGGGGTCCTGGCTAGCAGGATCCCAGTGACACAGTAAAAACACACTGACACACGCTCACAAACAGGCCAAAAGTGGGGGTAACCATGCTAGAAAGAGGCTACTTTTTCTCATACTATCACTGCTAAAATAATTGTAGCCCAAATAATATAATTACTCTTACAGTGTTCCCTAACCCCGTCACTCACCGCATCTCACATGGCCCGCATCCTCCCTCCTTCCAGATTTCAATGTGCGGTAGTATCCCATACCTGAACTTTTATACGTTAACACTTACTTAATTGAACCCACCTAATTACAATCTGAGCTACTATTCAAATAAATACCCAACTGCACACCTAATGGCAATCAGACAATCACACCCTACAGGCGATCTCACTGTGAAAAGACTGTAAATGAAATATGATCACATATGATTAAAATACATAGCCTTGTCTTTGGGGCCCTCTAACACCCTCCTTTTACACAACCTCATATTGAAATTAAATAAATCAAAATGTACTGGATTATAAAAATCCTACATACTTGGTACTCAAACCTATGATACTTGAAAAAAATATTCTTTAGTGACGCTTTCCCTCTCACTATCCCTCTCCTTTGTGTACTTCATGACCCATTCAGGTTCAGTTCAAATAGTTTCAGCTGTGAGATGAACAAATAAATATAAATTCAGGTCAGTCTCCAGTCCTGGGAATTAAACCCTTGTCTGTATGGATGTCAAACTATCCTCATATTCCCTCACACCACCCAGCTTCTTCTTCTTAATAATCCCTGTATCCTTTGACTAGATGAGCATATTATATGTGTTCCTGACTTCCTTCTACTGGTAACTAGACATAATTAATAGTATTCCTTTAAGTCTTATTTTAAATTGTCACTACTCAGTCAAGCAAACCAGGTTATAAATTTAAGGTTATGTATATATAGCAGAAGATACACTTACCCCAATATCTCCAATGTTGTTTCATCATGAAGTTACTTCACCTACCCCAAGATAATACGTCCTCTACACTCCCGACCAATAGGTATTAAAAATTGTGGGTGGCCATCCCATGGAAACCTATATAATAATCTACATCATAGTATGCAGTTCCCTGTCAATATTTTATCCAGAAGATTTCCCTAATTCTTATTTTCTTGTCTAAATCTCCTCCTCTACAATATAAAGTCATGTGTTCAATTCCCATAAAGCGTATACCACCCACATCTGTAATTCTATGATTATCCCTGAAATGTATCACCTTCGGATAGATGTCACAATTTTTATTGCCCTTAAATGTTCCATCCAACGAACCTTAAGTTTTCTCACTTTGGATCCCACATAAATCCTTCCACATATACATGTCATTGTATATACGCAAATACATATGTTACAATTAATAAACAAAGCAATCTCATACTTCCTATGGTTTCTGCTGTTACTAAATACGTTAGGATGGTCTATTACATGTTTGCAACAAATGCAATTGTTGCATCTGTGTGAACCTTTAAGAGGGGCTTTACCCCTCCCCTCTTCTGTGTCAGTTTCAATATCATATAACACCATATCACTAGGGCTGAGTACATTCATAGCTTAGGTGCTTTCCTGTAAACCACCAATGGATTAGGTGGTAAAATCTGCCCTACTAAAGAAACCTACGGCTGACCCGAGCGACCTGAAAAACTTCCGCCCCATCTCTCTTCTGCCTTTCCCAGCCAAAGTAATAGAGAAGACCGTCAACAAACAGCTGACCACCTTCCTGGAAGACAACAACCTGCTCGACCCCTCACAAACCGGATTCCGAACCAACCACAGCACTGAAACCGCCCTCATCTCAGTCACAGACGACATCAGAACCCTGATGGACAACGGTGAAACAGTCGCCCTCATTCTCCTCGACCTCTCGCCTGCCTTTGACACCGTCTGTCACCGCACCCTAATCACCCGCCTCCGCTCACAGGGATCCAAGGCCAGGCCCTGGACTGGATCGCCTCCTTCCTCGCAAACCGTTCACAAAGAGTTTACCTCCCTCCGTTTCGCTCAGAACCCACCGAGATCATCTGCGGCGTACCTCAAGGCTCATCACTCAGCCCGGCACTCTTCAATGTCTACATGAGCCCCCTTGCCAACATCGTACGCAAGCACGACATCATCATCACCTCCTACGCCGACGACACCCAACTTATACTCTCCCTCACCAAGGACCCCGCCAGCGCCAAGACCAACCTACAGGAGGGTATGAAGGACGTTGCAGATTGGATGAGGCTCAGCCGCCTAAAGCTGAACTCTGAAAAAAAGTCCTCATCCTCGGCAACACCCCATCCGCCTGGGACGACTGCTGGTGGCCCACGGCCCTCGGCACCGCACCGACCCCCACAGACCACGCCCGCAACCTCGGCTTCATCTTGGACCCTCTTCTTACCATGACTAAGCAAGTCAACGCCGTGTCCTCCGCCTGCTTCCTCACCCTCCGCATGCTCCGTAAGATCTTCCGCTGGATCCCCGCCGACACCAGAAAAACCGTGACCCACGCCCTCGTCACGAGCCGCCTGGACTACGGCAACACCCTCTACGCCGGGACCACAGCCAGACTCCAAAATCGCCTGCAACGCATTCAAAACGCCTCGGCCCGCCTCATCCTAGATGTACCCCGCAGCAGCCACATCTCCGCACACCTGAGACACCTGCATTGGCTCCCAGTCAGCAAAAGGATCACCTTCCGACTTCTCACCCACGCACACAAAGCCCTCCACGACAAGGGACCGGAATACCTCAACAGACGCCTCAGCTTCTACGTCCCCACCCGCCACCTGCGCTCCTCTGGCCTCGCACTTGCTGCTGTCCCTCGCATCCGCCGCTCCACGGCGGGTGGGAGATCTTTCTCCTTCCTGGCGGCCAAGACCTGGAACTCCCTCCCCACCAGCCTCAGGACCACCCAGGACCACTCCGCTTTCCAGAGACTCCTAAAGACCTGGCTGTTCGAGCAGCGTTAACCCCCCCTTTTTTCCCCTGGCGCCTTGAGACCCGCACGGGTGAGTAGCGCGCTTTATAAATGTTAACGATTAGTATCTGAATCTAAAGTAAGTATTTACCAATGTTTCTGTAGAGTCTTATTGACTCTCCTATTTCCTTCACTATATGTAGTAATACATCTTGGAGTGTCTTTATTCAAGGATCTGTTCTTTGTCCTATCCCTTAATAGTTCTTCTCTGATTATATTCTGGACTTTTCTTTTAGTTATATTAATTGTAGTCAAATTGTAACCCTGTCTCGAAATTCTTAGTGAAATCTGTTCCGCCACTTTTTCATATTCCTTAACTTCACCAGAATTACTTGGCCCTTAAAAAATCCTCAAATTGAATATTGTCTATTTGCCTCTTTAGATGCCCAGATTCCACATGTAAAATTGAATTAACAGATGCTGTTTTCCTAAATAATATAGATTCCAACCTCCCTTCATGCACAGACAAGTCCAAATCCAAAAAAACTAATTTTATGTCTACTGAATTCCAAACTGAGGCAGATATTAAGGTGATTATCATTAAGATGTACATGGAAAGCTTTCAATGCATCCTCACTCCATTTCAAGATTACAAAGATGTTGTCAATATAACGACCCCAATACACTAAATTTTCTTCCAAATGCTCCTTGATCCTCCAGGCATGCTCCCCCTCATACAATCGGATAAATAGGTTTGCTTAAGAAGGAGCAAACCTGGAACCCATCGCTGTTCCTCTTATCTGATGATAAAGATCCTTTCTATAGAGAAAAAAGTTATTTTTTGAGAACTAACTCTACCAAATCCAAAATCATATTGGAGTGTTCAAAGTAACTCGCCGATTTCATGTATAGGAAGTATTTGACTGCTTCTAAGCCTTTCTCAAGTTGTGCAGATATATCTAATGCTCTCACATCAGAAACTCTCTTACATGATATCTATCAAACACAGCAGAATCACCAGCGTAGCTGATAATTCTTTCGGTTAAAATACTGATTATCTTGCCAGCACAAAAAGGAGTCTTAGAATGAGATTAACATTCCACAGTCCAGAATATCAGGCCTTGGGGGGTTGTCATCTCTATACCTTTCATCAATTTACATATTCAAGGTTGCTACATCATTAATGGAACATGGACCGTAGAGATAGCCAATCTGAAGAAGTTCATTGTGCAGTAGGCCCAGCCTGTCTGGGCCAAATCTGCAAGAAATTTCAGGGTACACATAACCAAGCCCCCCAAGGGATCCAAATGTCTCTGCATACACCAACGAGCCGATTATCTCCATGTCGAACAGTATCTCTTGATGGTGCCAGAGGCCCAGTTGTGCTGAATGAAGTTTGCAGTGACTTCTGAAAGTTGGTTGTCTTCCCGGCCTCCCCTGAAATCCTCTATACCATGAATTTGAGATGACCTTGCAGAACCAGCGGATGCAGACAGCCTTGGCAATCCTGCAACATGCTGGGTGATGACTGCAGTTCTAATAGTAGGTCCCACGATAATTCCATCAGAGTCAAAAACCTGGCCTGTGACCTCCAATTCAATGTCACTAGAGCCAGTGATGCCTTTTGACGTCTGACTTGACACACTGGTCTGGGTTTCATCATGCAAGAGAGAAAAGCATACAACTGTCCTTTTGACTGGATCCTGGGGTGGATTCGCTTTTGCCCCAGAATCCCGTTGCTATCTTACATAGACTGTAAGTTGATTGTTCAGCCTGGATGTGAAAAGATCCAAGTCAAAAGGTCCCTATTTGTTCAGCAGGGCTTTGAATATCCTGTGGTCCAATCACCAATCGCTGTTGTCTGTGATATATTTGGAGTTCCAGTCCATAATCCTTTTCTGGGCTTCTGGAAGATATTCTCTGTAAACCAAAATCTCTCTCTTCAGGCAATAGTGCCAGAAGTCTTTTGCTAAATCCCACAGGTTCTTCAATCCCGTACCTGCTATGCGTTTAGGTATCTAACTGTCGACACATTGTCCATTTTCAGTAGAGTGCAGCAGGCGAGTCTGTCCTTGGTCATGGATTTGATCGCAAAAGAGCCTTCCATTGAGATGTTGCTGCATCTGGAATCTCAGGCCCAATGGCTAGCACCCAATTCTATGATTAAGTCCGGCCATTCTTTGCTTCTGGCGACAACTGAATCACTTCCGAATAGGTCAACCCTCTCCTGCGGTGGGATGCATTGAGTCTCTCCAGTGCTCTGTAGTGGAGTGGACCCTGTAGCGATTAAGATAACAGTCCCACTATCCTGGCAAACTTTTTGTGTGATATCCTGCCTTGTTTTATGACCTTCCTCCTCTCCTTTTACATTTTTGTGATTGCCATCTCTGGAAGACTCAGCGTGGCCTGGGTCAAATCTATCACAAAACCCAGAAAGGACATTATCTGGTTTGAAAACTGAACCAATTTTCTTTTGTTGTTCCCAGGTCTTGCACAAAGGCAAAAGTCATGTTCAAATGGGTTGCAGCCAATAGTGGCATTGATCCATCAAGAGGCTATTGTCCAGATGTATTATCATTCTGATGCCTTTCGTTCTGAGTCACTCCACTACTAGGCGTAAGAGTTTTGTGAAACATAACAGGGCGTATAACCTGAATGGGATTGCCAGGAACTTATGAATTTGTTCTCTCCAAGAAAAGTTGAGGAACCTCCTGTGGGGTCATAAATAAGGATGGTCAGTTAGGCGTCCTTTCGGTCCTACCTTACCATCCAGTCCCCTGCCAAGAGGATGTCTCCCAGGAGGTGGATTCCCTCCATTTTTAATTGACGCTATACCAGCCACTTGTTGAACTCTTTCTGAAACACTTCTCTTTCTTCTCCACAAAGAATATATTGCTCAAAAAAACTATTGGGGGAGTACTGGTGGTAAATCGCTCCTTTGGATAAGAGCTCGTGGACCTCATCATCTATCAGACTCATTTGCTGAACAGAAATTCTCAAGGGCCTTAGTTGTGAAATCTGCGCTGGTAGCCGTAGAACTCTGTGTTGAAACCTCATGCTGTTTCTATCACACATGAATTTAAAAAGATCTCCTTCCAGTTGTCTACAAAACCAGTGTGGCCTCCCTCCTAATTCTCGAGGGGGAAAAGGTAGTACCTACCAGTAAATCTCCTGGGGCAACCTCTGTTGTCTCTGCCGGAGCCTCTATAGGGGAAGAAGGTCCCTGCTTGGCATCCATCATGCCATCCGTTGTTTCTCTTCCCCTATCCTTTAAACAGGCCTTGTTGATCAGGACGGCTGAAGGAGCGGCCATTGCGTTGTGCGACCTTGGGAAAACCTTCCCTGTGAAGATCTTCCTGATGGACATTTGAGCCTTGTCCAAGTCAGAGAAGGTTGAAATTGATTTGCCCAACTTCTTTACAAAAGGTTCTCCAAAGAGATTCCCCTGGGAGATGGCTCTTGCCTCAGTTGTCACCAGATCCCCTAGTTTTGGATCTATTTTTATGAGGAGGGATCAGCATCTTTCGGCTGACAAGGTGCAGTTGGCATTGTTCAAGAGGCAAATTGCCATTTGCGCCCAGCCTGCAACATATCAGTAGGCACAGAGGAATTGTTAGAAATGGGGTTTCTGGTTGGCTAGGGTATGCACCTAAGCCAGGCAGAACCCACCCACTCTAGTCAGGGCAAGGGAGTTACATGTCCAAGATAACCCCTGCTCACCCCCTTGGTAGCTTGGCACGAGCAGTCTGGCCTAACCCGGAGGCAATGTGTAAAACGTTTTCACAGCACACACAACACACGTGACGCACTATCCCCACCACAAAGGAAACACAACCAAGTTATATGAAAATATACTGTATTGTACACAATGCAATTATTAGACCAAACATCACATATCAGAATATCCTGCTACCTTAGCAGTTGTCAGAACGTTACACATTAATTACTCTGCAAACTAGCAATAGTCACATATAACACACAGGTTACACAGTATTCTGCAATATAAGCAGTAGTCAGGAAACACGCTATTACACTAAAGCACTTGTCATAAGAATATCATAAATGCCCATATTAGGAACATTATAAAGCATATGACAAGTCAGAAAAACATATTAGCATGTAATGCTCATAGAAGGAACATTTGCATACACATATAAAACATCATGAAACAGGTAAGCAACATATAGATCGATAAAAAGTCACTAAAAAGAACTTATGATGTACATATTGTCCTTTGGTAGTACCTGGTTTTCTGATGAGGCAGCTCCAGTGCCAAGGAACGAAGAAGGGGCCCCCGGTGCTCCTCTGCGCAACGTGTCGGAGTAAGCCTCAGCAAGGCCTACTAGTGCAAGGGGTTCGCCCTTCTTTGCACAAAGTCCTCAGACCATATAGGAAGAAGTTGGCACAGAAACTGAAATAAAAGACTCTGGGGGTCATTCTTACTTTGGCGGGCGGCGCCAAAGTAACCCCGTCAGAACACCGCACCGCGGTCGAAAGACCGCTGCGGTGATTCTGAGATTTGCCCTGGGCTGGTGGGCGGCCGCTAAAAGGCCGCCCGCCAGCCCAGGGCAAATCAACCTTCCCACGAGGACGCCGGCTCAGAATTGAGCCGGCGTAGTGGGAAGGTGCGACGGGTGCACTGGCACCCGTCGCGTATTTCAGTGTCTGCATAGCAGACACTGAAATACTTTGCGGGGCCCTCTTACGGGGGCCCCGCGGCACCCCTACCGCCATCCTGTTCATGGCGGGTTTCCCGCCATGAACAGGATGGCGGTAGGGGGTGTCTGAATCCCCATGGCGGCGGAGCGCGCTCCACCGCCATGGAGAATTCAGAAGGGCAGCGGTAAACCGGCGGGTGACCGCCGGTTTACCCTTTCTGACCGCGGCCGAACCGCCGCGGTCAGAATGCCCTTCGGAGCACCGCCGGTCTGTCGGCGGTGCTCCCGTGGCCGGTGACCCTGGCGGTCACCGGCCGCCAGGGTCAGAATCAGGCCCAAAGTTTATTAAACCTCATGAGGTGGTACTACAGTTCAAACAGCACCCTTGGGTAATGTTTGAAGTAGCACACTGAACTAAGAGAGCATGGTCCTTTTATACCCACACAGGGGCTAACAGAAGGAGGTACAATTATAGAAGCAAGACTTATATACATATAAGGTCATATGGAAATGCACAGTCGACAGGTAGGAGGGGCTAACAGTTTTCAAGGACTAGTAGACACATTACTGTCAGTTACTAATTACTAACAGCTGCAGACCTTACTGGCCATGTGCAAAATGGGAGATGCTAAATAGAACTTGTCACTAGACAGATTTTCAAGAGTAGTTAACAGGAAGGTAGGACAGAGCACATGGCGAGCACTTGGCAGCATGTGGCAGAGAAAATGGCTGCCATGAATACAAATGGATTCCGCGAAATGTTCACAATAGTTGCTAAATACAAGATGTCTTCTGCTAATGCTTCATCTAATCGCTACTAAATTACAACAGATGACCCTTTCAGCATTAGCTGAAGACATTCGTCTTTCTGGGATAATCTAAATATTCATCTTGTATATTTATGCTCATCATTTCAGCTATTTCCCTATCTAACATGTTTTGTGCTTTCATTTCTGTAATATTTCTTTTGGTAGGAATACAAGCAGTAATACACATGGAGCAGAACATTGGACCACACTGAATACAGATACAGCATGTGAAAAATATTGCAATCATTACACACAGGATAGTCAGTAGTTTCCAGCCCCAAGCGGAAACAAGAGCCCAAAACCATCCAGAAAAAGTCCAAGTACCAGTCTCTGTGAGAATTTCTGCAGCAATTTAATGCAATTTAGATATTGCATCATATACTGAAGGTGAGTGATCTGGAATGAAAACGCAGCAACTACTACCGATGATGCGACATGCATCACCTCGATCAGCTAATATCACATCTAGTACCATACGATTTTGGAGCGCTACAATCCTCGCAATTTGGAGCTCCTCAGTAATATTCCCAAGTGCCAGAGCTGCCTGATTAGTAACAGCTTCCACAACCCTAGTCAATCGTCTCACTTTCCTACTGTTTAAGCACCCACAAAGGAAAACAACCCTAAATTAAAATCAACATGTTGTTGCAGGCTAGTGTCCGTTTGGTCTACCTCGTTTGTACTTATTGTCCTTTTATATCTATTTTTAATGATGTAATTGAACAGTTTAAAATCTCAGTGATATGATGCAGGTGCCAAAAACATAGGGGGTAATAGAAAAGATACATAACACACACGTGACCACCCAACAGGTAATTGGTAATATCCATAGTTACCACAAACAAAATATTTATTATGTGAAGCTGTAAAACTACTATTATTTACACCCTCAATAGTTAAAATCAAGGTACAATCGCTTGTTCCCACTGGAATTCGCCCAATGCTAACTATACATAAATCTGCTTTAGTTTTTGTAACAGAAATAACACATTGTCCTTTCTTGTCAGAGTCTCTTATATTTGTGAAGACATATGGTATTGAAACATTGTCCAGTTGATACTCTTCCCATTCCCATTTAGTTCCTTTGGCTTGGGGATACCCATCTTTGTCTTGGTAGCACACTTTATTAAGGCGAAAAAGAAGTCCGCCCTCTGTACGTTTTCCAGATGCAAACAAAAGCGTATACCAAGCTTGACAAGAACCATTGTGTGAAAAAGGAAGAGGAATGAAATGTGTTCCTCCTTTCTTTTGATGCGCAGGTATCATTCCACATACCCAACAGTTAGTAGTATTTGTAGCATTATGAGTATGATGCAACATCTGAATGAAAGTATTATTGAAGTACGATTGACGGTGCTTCTGCTCATGATAGGGAAGCGTAAAGTAATAGTGATCCTCTGGTACTGGAGTAGTGGCAACAAAAAACTCACGAGCAGGAGCCTTCTTTTCAACAAACCAGGTGATTATTGCTATAACCACCAAAACAACAACAAATCCCATAGTACTAATGATCAGTTTGTTATTCATTTTAGCAACAGTGATAATCGACCCTTTCAGAAATTAATAAAAAACAATAGTTGGAGCTCTTATCCCTAGGCAGCCGCTGATTTCTTCACCATGGGCCAAGACGGGTGTCACTACTCTAATGCATGGCTGATCACCCCCCCCCCCCCTTGCCACATTGGCTCTCCGTTTCACTAACCCAGGGCGGTAGCTCAACCAGTTTTCTCCAGCACTGCAGATTCTTTCCTCTGTCTCAAATTATATCGCGATACTCCAGAAATCGTATGGTCCAGGAAGAACTCCGCAGATTCGTCAGGTGATATAGCATGGCCTTTCTCCGTAGTCAAAATCTCTCGATGATTGGTCAGCACAGCAGGTTCCACCAAGGTAGGTAGCACTCTCTTGCAGTGAGTACTATGGACCCAATTCTTTCGGTTCGTTACTCGAATTGCCGGCCTTGTCGCAAGGAGCACCTGCTCTGGGCCTCGCCACCTTGGTTCCAAGCTGCTTGATCTTTCAAAGGACTTAATCATCACCTGGTCACCAGGTCGGAGTTCCTGGCCTTCACCTGTAGATCTGTCAGGAAGTGCTTCTCAAACCTGTTGATGAATAGAAACCAAATTGTTGGTTAACTGTGCCAAATAATCATTCATCAGGACACAAGGTCCATCATATACAGAATTTGGCTTAGGAACTCCCCAAATGTTCATTGGCCTTCCAAATACTATTTTATACGAGGTAAGGCCTGTTCGAGAGTGTGGCACTGACCTAATAGACAATAATGCCAATGGTAATGCATCCGACCAAGTTAAAGATGTGGAAGCCTGTATCTTCGCTAACTTCAGCTTCAAAGTAGCATTATACCTTTCCACCAACCCTGCTGATTGTGGGTGGAAAACCGCATGGAACTTCTGTTTGATCCCTAATCCTTTCAGGACTAACTTCATAACTTCCCCAACAAAATGAGGTCTGTTATCATTCCATAAAAGTCTGCAAACACCAAACCTAGGGAAACATTATTTCAAAAGCACCTTCGCTGTGGTAATGGCAGTATTATCCTTTGTGGGGTATGCCTCTATCCATTTACTATAGGCACATACCACCACCAAGACATACTTTAAATTGTTGCAGCGTTTGAGCTGAATATAATCCATTTGTAGAACTTCAAAAGGTGCAGTTGGTGTAGCAAACCCTCCCGCAGGAATACGTGTCCCTTTTCCAAGATTGTATTGTAAACAGATCAAACAAGACTGTACTACTCTCTTAGCTGTACTGGAAATTTCTGGATGCTCCCAAACTTGCATAAGCAACTTCCTTATTGTTGAAGCTCCAACATGTGCCAGCCCATGTGCCATCTGAACCATAGGTTGTACAAAAGCTATAGGCAATTTCCATTTATCCATCTGCTTATTCCGCCAACAGCCCTCATCATCCAATTTTCCTTCTTCAGACCATTGCTCACGTTCTTTCACAGAAGCAGATTTCTGTATATCTAATACGTCTTGTCTAGCATTATGCCAACGTTCAGCTTGGGACTTCACTACATACATAGAAGTAGTACTTCGCTGCATCGCAGTCTAACGTGCTATGCGGTCCGCAAGGGCATTACCTTGCCCTATCTTATCGGTCACTCTCTTGTGTGCACTACATTTCACAATAGCTATTTTCTTTGGATATGTCAATGCAGTCAAGAGGTTATGCACTAATTCTCTGAGCATTATCTGCATCCCGTGGAATGTGAGAAAGCCTCTCTCCTTCCAAAGCAAACCAAAATCATGAGCCACTCCAAAAGCATAGCGGCTGTCTGTATAAATGTTCACACATAAATCAGTACTAAGCTCACATGCTTGTGTCAAAGCTATTAGTTCAGCTGCTTGAGCTGACTTCTGTGGTATACGAGCTGTCTCCACTACCGTGTGTATTGTGGTGATTGCATATGCAGCTGAGGTCGTACCGTCTGGCAACTTCAAACAAGACCCATCAACCCACAATTCCCCGTCTACATCTGGAAGGGGCGTATCTTGCAAATCAATACGACCCTTTGTCTGTTCTTCGGTAAGGAACATGTGTTTCTTGTGACTGAGGCTGAGTCACCGGATATGGCAACAAAGTGGCTGGATTTAGTGTTGCATATCTCTTCAGTGTAATGTGAGGAGCCAGCAATGTCAATTCATATCCTGCCAGGCGAGCGCTAGTTAAATGTTGCGTCTTTGTTTGATTTAAAAGAGCATCAACTGCATGGGGTACTAACACCAACGGCTTATGTGACAAAACTATCCCTTCACTCTGACGTATTGACACAGCTGTTGCCGCAACTGAACGAAAACACCCATGCAATGCTCGAGCGACAGGATCAAGTACTGCTGAAAAATATGCACAGGGACGCTGCTTATCGCCATGTGTCTGTACTAAAACTGACAATGCACATCCATCTTTCTCATGTACGTAAAGTGCAAAAGCCTTCGTGTAATCTGGAGTACCTAACAGGTACCTGGTGCTGAACAAAGGGCTTGTAGTAGCTGCCGGAAAGCAGTCTCACATTCATCTGTCCATGGGAGGGGCATTGGAGTATCTTTAGTCAAAAGTGCTAGCAAAGGTTTGACAATGTGTGAAAACCCTAATATCCATTGCCTACAAAAAGAAGTAAGACCAAGGAATGCACAAACATCTTTCTGAGTAGAGGGTACTGGTGTGTCTAAAATTGCTTGAATACGATCTGATGTAAGTGCACGGCCCTCCTTAGACAAAAGGTGACCTAAATAGGTTACCTTTGGTCTACAATATTGCAATTTCTTTCGTGACACTTCATGATGGTGTGAAGCAAGAAAAGAAAGTAAGGACAAAGTGCACTTTTCACATTGCTCAGGGGTATTAGCTGCCAACAAAATATCATCGACATATTGTATGAGAGCCACACCTTCAGGCAAAACAAAAGAATCAAGTTGTTGTTTTAACGCTTGAATATAAATACTAGGACTCTCAGTATAGCCTTGAGGAACTCTGCAAAATCGAAATGATCGTTTATTCAAAGTAAAACCAAACAAATATCGGCTGTCAGGATGAATAGGAATCGAAAAAAAAGCATTCTTCAAGTCTATCACAGAGAACATAGTTGCTGTCGGGGGAACCAAAGTAAGAAGTGCTGTGATGTCATATACCACAGGATATTGTGGTACCACAATCTTATTCACTTCTCGTAAATCAATAATGAATCAGTAAATCCTAGTATCAGTATCCTTTTTCAGAATAGGAAGAATCGGACTGTTACAAACATTATACGGAACTTCCTCAACAACTCCAACTGCAATAAGATCATGCACGATTTGTGTGAGTGCTTCTTCGCCCTACTGTGAAATTTTGCATTGAGGCAAACGTGGCAATACAGCTCCCTCCTTGACACTAATATGTACCGGTAGAATAATCATTTGTCCCACATCAGTATCTGAAGTAGCCCACAAAGTACTAGGGAGTGAAGCTAATGCAATATCCTCTTTACCAAGACAAACTCTTTCCATCACAGGATGATTATCATTCAAAATAACACGCACCCCTTCAGGAGAGCATCGTATTGTAGCCCTGAAATACTTGAGCAGACAGGGGAGCCCTTGGAACCAATTGTTTAGACAAGGTGCTATGAGTAGCTCCTGTATCAACCAGAAACTGATCAGTAGAACCCAAAACATGTGCTGTAACTTAGGGACCACTCTGATCTACTGGAACTTTAACTGATTCCTTACCCCATCCTAGGCAATCCTATGCATAAGCAGAATCTTGGAAATCAGGCTGTACATAGTTAGACATCTGATATTGGTTCCGTCTATCAAAAGTGTTAAACCCATCCTGCCTTCGTACATTAGCATCAAACCTAGCATGATCATTCGTGCTTCTTCGAGGCCCTGAATATCCTGAGCGATTTCTCATTTGTCCCCGACCACGTGAACACATCTGAACATGTAGTGCTGGACAATCGGCAGCCCAATGCCCAAATTTCTTACAATACGCACACTGATCAACAGACAAATTTGAACGAGTGTAAGAAGAACCATAAGATCCACGTCCACCTCTATCACTACCTCTAAAAGGCGGACCATAAGCGTGAGCCAAAATAACCTTCGTCTTTAATTCTTTAATCTTTTTATCCTCGCTACCTTTTGCTTCTAATTCCTGATGAGAGGGGGCCAAGGTCAACAGTTACTTTTTGTAAAAGAGGGGGCCCCGCTATGCACCCCCTCTGGTTTCAGGACAGGCCCCTCCTGGGGCCCGCGATCACTGGGGTCCCCCCTAGGCCTCCAGCGGCCCTCACGAGGGGGAGCCAAAGTCAGGGAGAAGTCTAAATGAGGAGGGGGGTGACACCTCTCCCCTCCATTTCAGGAACAGGCCCATCCTGGGGCCCATGATTGCTGAGGGCCCCCCCGGGCCTTCACTGGCCCTCCAACGAGGGGTGATATCCAGGTACTGGCCCACAGGGGGCCACAAAAGGGACCGGCGGCGCCCCGCCCATTGTCCAACTGAACTCCGTCAAGGCTCGGAAGGGCAGGTAGAGGCTTCCTTCTCTCCTGCCTGTTTTGGGCCTCGTCCGGGCCCAAGTAAGGGCCTTCTGGTGCCCCGGGGGCGCTCCTCGGAGTGATCATTAACCCGGGGGCACCGCTAGGAGCAAGTGTGCTCCAAAGTCAATTTTACGGTTTTCTTTGTGCCCCGGGGGCACAGAAATCAGCGCGACTCTGGCGCTGTACTCCCTACAGCCCGGGTTGCGGCGGTGATCTTTTTTTCCTGCAATACAGGGCTTTTCCAGCGCTAAGAGAGCAAAAGAGGCAGCGCTTTTCTTCATCAAGCGCTAGGCCTCAAAAATACAAAGTGCTTTCCAAATCGCATAGTCTTGTAGAAATATAGAAGCACACCTCGTGCTTTTGAATCTTTACAGGGGTCAGGGGCCACTGCACCCTGCCCCTGGGGGACAAGAGTCCGAGGAAATGGCCCACGGGTGGAGGGGCCCAGCAACAGGCCAGCACACAGAGGGTGCAAGCAGGTGGCAAATCCTTTCAGTGACCAAGCAGGTCACAGGTCAGCACAGCAGCAGCAGTCCATGGCAATTCCTGGTGAGTCCTTCCAGCCTTTTGTGTCCAGTTCCAAGATGATTCCAAGAGTCTCCCAACTATGGGGAAAACTCCCCTGTACTTATACCCAGTTCTTACAGTGTTTTATAATGGTGGGGGAGAGGAGGTTCCAACCCGTTACAACTGGTTCTGGGAGTGCCCCCTCTCTCCTCCAGCACAGGCTCCAAACATTAGTTGAGGGTAAACAACCCTATTGTGTGATACCAGGGCACAGCCTTTACAAATGTAAGTGTGCCCCGCCTCTCCCTTCTCTCAGCCTAGGAAGACTATTCAGTATGCAGATGCACCTCTGTGACACCTCCACCCTCCCTGTGTACAGGCTGTCTGAAAAGTATGCACAAAGCCCAACTGTCACTCTGCCCAAACGTGGATTGGAGTCAAGCTGCAAAACAGCAGAGTCATCAGCACAGAGAAATGCTCACTTTCTAGAAGTGGCATTTCTGTAATAGTAATAAAAAATACACCTACACCAGTAAGCAGCATTTATTATCGCCATCACCATCACAACCATACCAAACATGCCTACGCTTCCCCTCATAAATCAGACAATACCCCTTACACATAAGGCAGGGCATTTTTAATGCAATCCTACGAGAAGGCAGCACTCACAGCAGTGAGACACCAAGGTAGGCTGTTTGTCACTACCAGGACATGCCACGCAACCTGGCACAAGTCCTATCTTCTACATACATGGCACCCTGCCCATAGGGCTAGCTAGGACCTACCTTAGGGGTGACTTACATGTAGGAAAAGGGGAGTTCTGGGCCTGGCAAGTAAATTTAGATACCATGTCCATATGGCAGAAAACTGTGCACGCATGCCTGAGACAGGTTTAAAAGGCTACTTCAGTGGGTGGCGCAAGCAGCGCTGCAGGCCCAGTGGTAGCATTTTATTTACAGGCCCTGGGTATAGAGATACTGTTATGCTATTAATTGTGTTTGACCAATGACAGTAGCACATTACATGTTGTATTCAGTTTAGCTGCCTATTGGCTTTAACATGGCATTAGACATTACATTTGGTATTTAGGTTAGCTGCTTATTGGCTTTAACGTGGAGTTAGACATTGCAGTTGAGACATTGCAGATGAGCTGTGTTTTTCCAAGCTGTATTTTTCCACATGGTTGACCAAGCTGTGTTTTTCACACCAAACCCTAGCTGATAAGAGAGCGTAGATTTTGTGTTTACCTCTCAATCCTTGGAAGTCTTGGAATGAGTGAAGTTTGGAGAACTGGCCACTCTCCAGGTTCATTCTGTTCCCACAATGAGCTTGAACGATGGCCCTGGGCAGCAGCGAGGGGAGAGGGATCTTGACTTCAGACAGGAATGGACGTCAGTTGTCTGTCTCCCGTTTGGGTGGAAAATCTCTTTCTCGCAGTTGAACCGGAATCATCAACTTGCAGCCCTTAGAAAGATGAAGCGGAGTGATAGGCCCTACGGTAATGCAGTTTTGACTTTTATGCTTTGCTTTGAAGTTATGCTATAATATAATCACATGTATTTGCTGTGTACATTGCAACTGAGAAGTAATTTGATATATTTTGCTTTTATTGCTGCGACTACTTTTAAACGTGTGCTTCCAACCTACTAATCTCATCTTTCAGGAACCTCGTGGTGAAGTAATAATAATAATAAATGTCTTCTTTAAACTAAGAAGTGCATTCCAGAGAAGTTTTGTCAGCTCGGTCATAAGATAAGAGAAGGAAAGCAAAACATTTTGGCGTTAATCGGCAGTCTGGGAGTAGGAGTTAGAGATTGGAAATGCATTATTTGAAAGTGTCATTGTTTTTTGTTGTTTAGAGAATTAAAGTAGCACGGCAGACCGTGTTTGAAAATGCATGTGAAGTGAAACTGCATTATGGTGCTGTGAGAAACATGTTTTCTTGTTTATCAGGACTTTGTGAGTCTTGGGATGAGTGCTTTGTGCCTTTTGAAAGAAATGATGTTCCTTTTGTTCTTGACAGAAGGGTTTGGATACTTTTGTCTGCTTACAGAAAACTGCAGGAGAGATGTAGGCAGTTAGAACATGAAAATAAGAATTTACGTGGGCAAATTAGCCAGAACACATTATTGCAAGATAATTGTGAAATCTATGAAACTGCTGTTTTAGAAGAATCTGGCTTTTCCCATTCCAATAATGAGGAGGTTAAAACAGGTGTGGGCCAGTGTGAGCAGAGTGCATATCTGCAGAGCAGCCCACAGTTTTTGGCAGGTGAAGTGCATTCCTTAACAGATTACACTGTGAACACAGTTGAGAATGTTATTTTCAGGCCGCTTTTGCGAAATATGATGTTTAAAATTAATTCAGACAAGGCAGCATTACTGTCGCAAAATGTGCAGTTACTGGGAATTCAGTGGAATCCAGAAAACAGACAGATGTTGTCACAAGTAAAACAAAAGATTTTAGAGTTTCTTACTATTTGCACTAAGCAAGAGACACCGAGTTTCATGAGCTTGTTTGATTTTTGGAAACACTGTAGCCCTCATCTGAGTGAAATCTTAAAACTTTGGTACAAAGTAACTAGGAAAAAACATGAGCATCTGCGTGCTTTTGATTTGGCAAATGAAATAATTCAGACTTTAGGTTTCTGCACAGTGCAAGAGGGAAACACTGATTTACATGTAAATCAGAATCAGGGGAAGACAAAAGTGCCCCTGGAACTTTGGATTAAGCTTTTGACTTGTTATTTGGCTCTAGTGAATACTGAGCAAATGACATTAAATGATAATGTAATTCTGAAACCTGAAATATCAAGTATTCAGTGGGTGATGAGTTCACCTGAATCTCACAGTATAGGACAGGCACAGGAGGCTAGTATCATACATTGGATCTGGTACATGCAAGACATGGCAAGAGTCACTGCAGCCCTACATGAACAGGTGTCACAAGCCCCTTTTCAGGATGAGGAGAGGGTGCAGGGAGTACCACAGGAAAAGAGTCACAATTGAAATTGAGTGCACCATTTGAATTCCTGTCCCCTGAGGATAAAAAGCATGTGTGTTTGACTAATGATTACAATCTAGTTACTGAAAAGTTGTTGTCTACCACAGGAGAAGGAACAGAGTTGTACAATGAGTGTCAGACTTTAAAGCAAGAGCTGCTTGAGATGTGTCATTTTTACACTGATTCTTGGTTCACTGCCAATGGTTTAGCCATTTGGTTTTCCACATGGCTTGTACATAACTGGTTCAATTCCCTTGCAGATGTTAAAGAGAACAATTTAAAGAGAGAAGTGTCCACCCAGAAGTCTGACGTAGTGGGGATGGCTAAGTGGGTGCACCAGAAATGTGGACAGCTGGGAGAAAAAGCCACTTACAGGTGGGCAGAGATTAGAGAGATGCACATTCCCCTAGATTTGATAAAAACTGTGCAGCACGCACAACAGCAATCTGTCCCACAAACAGTCAAAGATCAGTTGGGGAGAGGAAAGTTACCAGGACAGATATGGCAAATTGATCAGGTTTTAGGGTGAGTGATTGCTGCGGATTACCAAGGGGAAATCAGAATGATGCTGATAACTAGAAGAGAATCTGATTCATTCATACAGATTGGAGACAGAATGGCCCAACTTGTCAATAGTGCAGTGACTGGAGGTTTGGTAAGGAAGGAGTCTGCCCCAGCCCTTCTGGCAGTGCAAGGAAAGGGAAGCTGTGGTGCAGCAGATAAAAACCTCAGTGCTAAGGCGTGGGTTGAATCCCCAAATGACCCTCCAGAACCTGCAGAAATTATAACAAAGGACCCCAAAAACGTCCTGCTGATTATAAAACAGGGAAAGGAAGAAGAAGGGCACATTTCAGATGACAAATGTTTTTTGCAAGAAAAGTCATGCTTTTTTCTTTTGCAGATCCTACCACGATTCGCCACTGACCATGAGTGTGCTGTGTGGTCTCCCTTCGGGTGTGTGCGTGTGGGGTCGGGGGAGGGACCAAACCCCCAACCTGAACCTGATTGATTAAAGTACAAACCCCATGGATCCATTTTGCGCAACTGACACGTTCAGTTCAAGTTCTACATGGGATCAATATAAAGTTTGTCAACTTGTTTGATTACATTCTTCCACTGGAACTAAGCAACCTTACCAGTTAACTGTCTGTTTTCTTTCGTGTGGAACTCTGACTTTCGCTTACATTCCAGCAAACCTTTCAGGTGGACCGTGCACCTTTACATGAGTAGAACTCGTGCTTCATCCACTTGCTGTTTTAGAGACTCTGCTCAATCAGTTATTATCTCAATCAGAGTATATAAGCTTCTGTCTTTTTATTGTAGATGTATCTGATTTGAAAGGTTGTGAGATCAATATGTTAATCTACTTCCATTGCTTTACAGTGATTGCTTTTATCATTCAAATCTGATTTGCTTATAATGTTTTTTGTTGTTGTTGATGTTTTTGTTTTTTGTTTTTGTTTGAAATAAGAGGTGTGTAAACAAAAATTCATTGGTCATAGGTCATAGGGTGGAGTGTTATGCTATTAATTGTGTTTGACCAATGACTTTGTGTTTCACTACTGCACCTATTAGTTGCTCAATGTTCACCAGTAGCACATTACATGTTGTATTCAGTTTAGCTGCCTATTGGCTTTAACATGGCATTAGACATTACATTTGGTATTTAGGTTAGCTGCCTATTGGCTTTAAGATGGCATTAGCCATTACATTCTGTATTCAGTTTAGCTGCCTATTGGCTTTAACATGGCATTAGACATTACATTTGGTATTTAGGTTAGCTGCCTATTGGTTTTAACGTGGAGTTAGACATTGCAGTTGAGACATTGCAGATAAGCTGTGTTTTTCCACATGGTTGACCAAGCTGTGTTTTTCACACCAAACCCTAGCTGATAAGAGAGCGTAGATTTTGTGTTTACCTCTCAATCCAGTCTAGGAATGAGTGAAGTTTGGAGAACTGGCCACTCTCCAGGTTCATTCGGTTCCCACACTGAGCTTGAACGATGGCCCTGGGCAGCAGCGAGGGGAGAAGGATCTTGACTTCAGACAGGAATGGACATCAGTTGCCTGTCTCCCGTTTGGGTGGAAAATCTCTTTCTCGCCCTTAGAAAGATGAAGCGGAGTGATAGGCCCTACTGTGATGCAATTTTGACTTTTATGCTTTGCTTTGAAGTTATGCTATAATATAATCACATGTATTTGCTGTGTACATTGCAACTGAGAAGTACTTTGATATATTTAGCTTTTATTACTGCGACTCCTTTTAGTGTGCTTCCAACCTACTAATCTCTTCTTTCAGGAACCTCGTGGTGAAGTAATAATAACAATAAATGTCTTCTTTAAACTAAGAAGTGCATTCCAGAGAAGTTTTGTCAGCTCGGTCATAAGATAAGAGAAGGAAAGCAAAACAGATACCACTCTATAAGGGACTTATAGGTAAATTAAATATGCCAATTAGGTATAAGCCAATAATAACAACTTTAGTGGGAGAGCACCTGCACTTTAGCACTGGTCAGCAGTGAAACAGTGCTCAGAGTCCTAGAGCCAACAGCTACAGGTCAGAAAAAAATAGGAGGCAGGAGGCAAAAAGACAGAGGGTGACCCTGCATAAGGAAAACAGTCCAACAGGAATACTAAGGGGGTCATTCTGACCCTGGCGGCCGGTGACCGCCAGGGTCACCGACCACGGGAGCACCGCCAACAGGCTGGCGGTGCTCCCGAGGGCATTCTGACCGCGGCGGTTCAGCCGCGGCCAGAAAGGGTAAACCGGCGGTCTCCCGCCGGTTTACCACTGCCCTTGTGAATCCTCCATGGCTGCGGAGCGCGCTCCGCAGCCATGGGGATTCTGACACCCCCTACCGCCATCCTGTTCCTGGCGGGTCTCCCGCCAGGAACAGGATGGCGGTAGGGGGTGCCGCGGGCCCCTGGGGGCCCCTGCAGTGCCCATGCCCATGGCCTGGGCACTGCAGGGGCCCCCATAAGAGGGCCCCGCAAAGTATTTCAGTGTCTGCTAAGCAGGCACTGAAATACGCGACGGGTGCAACTGCACCCGTCGCACCCCTGCAACTACGCCGGCTCAATTCTGAGCCGGCGTCCTCGTTGCAGGGGCATTTCCTCTGGGCCGGCGGGCGCTCTTTTGGAGAGCGCCCGCCGGCCCAGAGGAAATGTCTGAATGGCCGCCGCGGTCTTTTGACCGCGGTGCGGTCATTCAGCGGCGGTACCTTGGCGGACGGCCTCCACCGTCCGCCAAGGTCAAAATGACCCCCTAAGTCTTGGATTGTTCCAGAAGCTCAATGATCTTAGTGAGAGGGCCCACCACATCCAGGAGTATGTCCTCGCAGGCCATTCACAAGCAATCGATTCCTTTCTTGGGGTCCCTCAGGTTGTACATTTTCAAATCAATCTCCAGGGTGGCTGTCGCTTCCCTAAGTGAAGGTCTGGGGCTCTCAAAGAAGCCTTAACAACCTTTTCTATAGATTGCCTTGTCTTGTTGGTGACATACTCTGCTACATTTTGTTCAGGGACCCGCTCAGAGGATGGGGGGTAATACAGTCCCTCAGGCTCCAGTATATCAGACTGCCTTAAGTTCCCTGCTTGTGAACTTTTTGTAATCGTACCAGGGCCTCCAAAGTCTGCTGCAGCCTGGTGCCTCCTGGGAGGAGCCATCGATATCACCCTCTCCTGATTCAGGAAATCCTGAGTCAAGGTTGGAATTTGGAAGAGCTCAGCTGCCCAGGAGGGAGATGTAGAGACCCTGGTGAATGCTGAAGAGCACAGCTGCCCAGAAGAGAGAGGTGTTGAGACCCTGGTGAGTGCTGAAGAGCAGAGCTGCCAGGAGAGAGAGGTGTTGAGACCCTGGTGAATGCTGAAGAGCACAGCTGCCAGGAGAGAGAGGTGTTGAGACCCTGGTGAGTGCTGAAGAGAAGAGCTGCCCAGGGGAGGGGTGTTGAGACCCTGGTGAGTGCTGAAGAGCACAGCTGCCCAGGGGAGGGGTGTTGAGACCCTGGTGAGTGCTGAGGAGCACAGCTGCCCAGGGGAGGGGTGTAGAGACCCTGGTGAATTCTGGAGAGCTCAGCTGCCCAGGGGAGAGAGGTGTTGAGACCCTGGTGAGTGCTGAAGAGCACAGCTACCCAGGAGAGAGAGGTGTTGAGACCCTGGTGAGTGGTGAAGAGCACAGCTACCCAGGAGAGAGAGGTGTTGAGACCCTGGTGAGTGCTGAAGAGCTCAGCTGCCAGGAGAGAGAGGTGTTGAGACCCTGGTGAATGCTGAAGAGCACAGCTGCCCAGGAGAGAGAGGTGTTGAGACCCTGGTGAGTGCTGAAGAGCACAGCTGCCCAGGAGAGAGAGGTGTTGAGACCCTGGTGAGTGCTGAAGAGCACAACTGCCGGGAGAGAGAGGTGTTGAGACCCTGGTGAATGCTGAAGAGCACAGCTGACCAGGGGAGGGGTGTAGAGACCCTGGTGAATTCTAGAGAGCTCAGCTGCCCAGGGGAGAGAGGTGTTGAGACCCTGGTGAGTGCTGAAGAGCACAACTGCCAGGAGAGAGAGGTGTTGAGACCCTGGTGAGTGGTGAAGAGCACAGCTACCCAGGAGAGAGAGGTGTTGAGACCCTGGTGAGTGGTGAAGAGCACAGCTACCCAGGAGAGAGAGGTGTTGAGACCCTGGTGAGTGCTGAGGAGCTCAGCTGCCAGGAGAGAGAGGTGTAGAGACCCTGGTGAATGCTGAAGAGCAGAGATGCCCAGGAGAGAGAGGTGTTGAGACCCTGGTGAGTGGTGAAGAGCAGAGCTGCCCAGGAGAGAGAGGTGTTGAGACCCTGGTGAATGCTAAAGAGCACAGCTGCCCAGGAGGGAGAGGTGTTGAGACCCTGGTGAATGCTGAAGAGCACAGCTACCCAGGAGAGAGAGGTGTTGAGACCCTGGTGAGTGGTGAAGAGCAGAGCTGCCCAGGAGAGAGAGGTGTTGAGAACCTGGTGAATGCTAAAGAGCGCAGCTGCCCAGGAGGGAGATGTAGAGACCCTGGTGAGTGCTGAGGAGCACAGCTACCCAGGAGAGAGAGGTGTTGAGACCCTGGTGAGTGCTGAAGAGCACAGCTGCCCAGGAGAGAGAGGTGTTGATACCCTGGTGAGTGCTGAAGAGCTCAGCTGCCAGGAGAGAGAGGTGCTGAGACCCTGGTGAATGCTGAAGAGCACAGCTGCCCAGGAGAGAGAGGTGTTGAGACCCTGGTGAGTGCTGAAGAGCACAGCTGCCCAGGAGAGAGAGGTGTTGATACCCTGGTGAGTGCTGAAGAGCTCAGCTGCCAGGAGAGAGAGGTGTTGAGACCCTGGTGAATGTTGAGGAGCACAGCTGTCCAGGAGAGAGAGGTGTTGAGACCCTGGTGAGTGCTGAAGAGCACAGCTGCCCAGGAGAGAGGGAGGTGTTGAGACCCTGGTGAATTCTGGAGAGCTCAGCTGCGCAAGGGAGGGGTGTTGAGACCCTGGTGAATGCTGAAGAGCTCAGCTGCCCAAGGGAGGGGTGTTGAGACCCTGGTGAATGCTGAAGAGCTCAGCTGCCAGGAGAGAGAGGTGTAGAGACCCTGGTGAACGCTGAAGGACACAGCTGCCCAGGAGAGAGATGTAGAGACCCTGGTGAGTGCTGAGGAGCACAGCTGCCCAGGAGAGAGAGGTGCTGAGACCCTGGTGAATGCTGAGGAGCACAGCTGCCCAGGAGAGAGAGGTGCTGAGACCCTGGTGAGTGCTGAATAGCACAGCTGCCCAGGAGAGAGAGGTGTTGAGACCCTGGTGAGTGCTGAGGAGCACAGCTGCCCAGGAGAGAGAGGTGCTGAGACCCTGGTGAGTGCTGAAGAGCTCAGCTGCCAGGAGAGAGAGGTGTAGGGACCCTGGTGAATGCTGAAGGACACAACTCCCGGGAGAAAAAGGTGTGAAGTCCCTGCATGGTGCATCCTAGTGGTGAAACACGGTCTCAAGCAAGTGCCCTCAGTGATTTGAGTGACTGCACAAACCCATGGTAGGGGCACAATCACAACCTCCTTACCTCAATCACACAATGTAGCTATTCAGCTAATTTGCTTGTTTTGTTTGGTTTCTCCTCTGCCTGCTGCTATTGTCCGAGATGTAAGAACCTGCGATGGGGAACAGGACAAAACCCACAATAGACCCAGTTGTCCCTCAAGCAATGAGGCGACTGACGGTTTCGATTGTTATATTGAGAAGACTAAAAGGATTATGTTATATTATGTCGACATCTATCTGGGATAACACTAAGGTCAGTTGTTGGATGTCTAGTAATTATTGTTCTTAAATATTTCTAGATTATCTCACCCTTCACCTTGCACTGGTCTTTACCATTGATTTTGTTTTGCTTAACTCCAGCTGTTTTCTCTTATTTTTCTATAGATAGTTCCAGTAGAAGAATTCCTTGCATGGACACCTTAAAGCTTCTCCACACTGCGGACATGTTGTCCACACTGCTAGTTTTTGACTGAGTACACATGTGACTTCTAATACTGATATATATTTGAACTCTGTATCATTCAGTAATGACAAGTTTACCCTCCAGACACAAGTTCCTTCTTATTTTTTGGCCTTGGTAATTATCACTGTTGCCGGAGGAGGGTCAGACAGTGTCATAGGGCCTGATTCACAAAGGTGAACTTACACGTTTGTGTAAGTTTACTACTTTTCGGTATTCACAGAACTAAAGTTAGACCAAAAGTCCACCTTCACTACTTTTCGTTATTCACAAAGGTAAACTTAGACCAAAAGTCTACCTTAGGCCAAAGGTCTAACTTTACAAACAGTAACTTTCTTTGTGAATACCGAAAAGTAGTAAAGTTAGACTTCTGGTCTAACTTTACCTTTATGGATCGAGCCCTCAGGCCTAAAAAACAAGCCCCTACAAACGTGCAAAATGCTCAATGCATGGTGGGCGTAAGGATGTGTGAAAGGGGGGGTTTGTGGAAGGAAGATGGGTTGAAGGGATAGGTGAAAGGGTGATGGGTGAATAGGTGGGTGGGTGAAGGGCTGTGTGGGTGGAAGGATGCATGGGTGAGTGAAAGAGTAGATGGATGAAAAGATGTCTAGTGGATGAGGTGAAAGGATGGATGGGTGAAAAGATGGATGAATGGATAGATTGATGATAGTTGTAAAAACCTGATCAATGGATGAAAGAATGAACGGCTGACAGAATGTAAAGGAGAAATTGTGGATATCAGTGAGTCTATGGAAGGGTGAAAGGATGAATGATGGATGCTTAGATGGAAGAGACAAGGGAACTCTTCTGGGGAGGGTCGGACGGACTTCCTTAGCTTGCTTGGTGCCATCAGAGCTTAGTTAAACGTGGGGGGTATTTTAATTTTCTGGCTACTCCCTTGCTTCCAGTTCCCCACCCTCTCTCTCCTTCCCCCCTCCTCTCTCTCTTCTGATCTCCCTCCCTACATGGCTCAGCTCCCAGGACAGATAAAGTCAGGCACAAGGTCACACACACACACTCACTCTCACACACACACACACACACACACACACTCTCTCTCTCTCTCTCTCTCTCTCTCTCTCTCTCTCTCTCTCTCTCTCTCTCTCTCTCTCTCTCTCTCTCTCTCTCTCTCTCTCTCTCTCTCTCTCTCTCTCTCTCTCTCTCTCTCTCTTCTCTCCCTCTCTTTCTCTCTGCCTCCCTCCGTTCCCCAATAACATAGCTCCCAGCAGAGTTAAAGTCTGTCAGAGTCTAGGAGCTGCAGTCCACTCTCACTTCTCCCTCTCCCCCCACCCCTCTTCCTCTCTTCCTCCCTCCGTCCCTCCCTCTCCCCCTCCCTCCTCCAATAACACAGCTCCCAGCACAGATATAATCTGGCACAGAGTCTAGGCGCTGCACTCCTCTCTCTCTTTCCCTCTCTCTTCCTCCCTCCCGCCTTCTGTCCCCCCTCCACCACTCAGCTCCCAGGACAGATAAAGTCTGGCACAGAGTCTAGGCGCTGCACCCCTCTCTCTCTTTCCCTCTCTCTCCACCCCTCCCTCTCTCTCTCTCCTTCTCTCCCTCTCTCTCCCCCTCCCTATCTCGCTCTCTGTCCCTCTCCCTCCCTCCCTCACCCACTCTCTCTCTTCCTTCTCCCCTCGCTCCCTCCCGTCCCTGTCCCTCCCTCTCCCTCCCTCACCCACCCTCTCTCTTCCTTCCCCCCTCTCTCCCTCCCCTCCCTGTCCCTCCCTCTCCCTCCCATGACTCATCGCCCAGTATAGATAAAGCCTGGCACAGAGTCTAGGCGCTGTACTCCTCTCTGAGAGTGCAGGGGTTGGACGGGTCGGAGAGCCGCTGCTCTGCTCATCTAGAGACCACAAGTGAGTGACCGACCCTTACAGTTGGAGGGGGGGAGGGGTCCTGGACTGTTTTTTAATTGAGTCAGTTGCTATTTAAAAAAACATCCAGCTCACAGGGTCTGTATAGGTGTTTGCATTGGTTGCACCGTGTCATGTTTAATCATTATTTAAGCAAACAGGGGCAGACCTGCCGTGTTAAAGAAGCACTGGCAAGGCCAATAGGTCTCGCCTTTTGTCACCTTTTTCCTTTCTCAATGCAGAACTATTGGCTTTGCCAATGCTTTCTAATGATGCTTTTCCGCCCCGGAAAAAAACACAGAAGCATGATGAAGCCTCCCCTTCCCTCGCTCCGCCTGGCTCCCTCTCTCCAGCCCCCCTCTCTGCTTCTCCCTCCATCTCCCTTCCAGTATCCCTCCCCCTTCCTCCCTCCTCCTCCCCCTCGCTCCCTTTTCCCCTCTTCTCTAGGCATTATCTCCCTCTGTAGGAAGGTAGCCTCTTACTAGCCTTGTTACCCCCACTTTTGGCCTGTTTGTGAGTGTATGTCAGGGTATTTTTAATGTCTCACTGGGATCCTGCTAGCCAGGGCCCAGTGCTCATAGTGAAAACCCTATGTTGTCAGTATGTTTGTTATGTGTCACTGGGACCCTGCTAGCCAGGACCCCAGTGCTCATAAGTTTGTGACCTATATGTATGTGTTCCCTGTGTGATGCCTAACTGTCTCACTGAGGCTCTGCTAACCAGAACCTCAGTGGTTATGCTCTCTCTGCTTTTAAAAATTGTCACTGCAGGTTGATTGGCACACTGGAACACCCTTACAATTCCCTAGTATATGGTACTGAGGTACCCAGGGCATTGGGGTTCCAAGCGATCCCTATGGGCTGCAGCATTGCTATTGCCACCCATAGGGAGCTCAGACAATTCTTACACAGGCCTGCCACTGCAGCCTGAGTGAAATAACGTCCACGTTATTTCACAGCCATTTTAGACTGCACTTAAGTAACTTATAAGTCACCTATATGTCTAACCTTTACCTGGTAAAGGTTAGGTGCAAAGTTACTTAGTGTGAGGGCACCCTGGCACTAGCCAAGGTGCCCCCACATTGTTCAGAGCCAATTCACTGAACTTTGTGAGTGCGGGGACACCATTACACGCGTGCACTACATATAGGTCACTACCTATATGTAGCTTCACAACGGTGTAGGAAAGTACCATCTTGCCTGGCATGTTACCCCCATTTTTCACTGTATATATGTTGTTTTAGTTGTATGTGTCACTGGGACCCTGGTAACCCAGGGCCCCAGTGCTCATAAGTGTGCCTGAATGTGTTACCTGTGTAGTGACTAACTGTCTCACTGAGGCTCTGCTAATCAGAACCTCAGTGGTTATGCTCTCTCATTTCTTTCCAAATTGTCACTGACAGGCTAGTGACCATTTTTACCAATTTACATTGGCTTACTGGAACACCCTTATAATTCCCTAGTATATGGTACTGAGGTACCCAGGGTATTGGGGTTCCAGGAGATCCCTATGGGCTGCAGCATTTCTTTTGCCACCCATAGGGAGCTCTGACAATTCTTACACAGGCCTGCCACTGCAGCCTGAGTGAAATAACGTCCACGTTATTTCACAGCCATTTTACACTGCACTTAAGTAACTTATAAGTCACCTATATGTCTAACCCTCACCTAGTGAAGGTTAGGTGCAAAGTTACTAAGTGTGAGGGCACCCTGGAACTAGCCAAGGTGCCCCCACATCGTTCAGGGCAATTTCCCCAAACTTTGTGAGTGCGGAGACACCATTACACGCTTGCACTACATATAGGTCAATACCTATATGTAGCATCACAATGGTAACTCCGAACATGGCCATGTAACATGTCTAGGATCATGGAATTGTCACCCCAATACCATTCTGGTATTGGGGGTGACAATTCCATGCATCCCCGGGGCTCTAGCATAGAACCCGGGTACTGCCAAACTGCCTTTACGGGGTCTCCACTGCAGCTACTGCTGCCTGCCAACCCCTCAGACAGGTTTCTTCCCTCCTGGGGTCTGGGCAGCCCAGTCCTAGGAAGGCAGAACAAAGAATTTCCTCTCAGAGAGGGTGTTACACCCTCTCCCTTTGGAAATAGGTGTGAAGGGCTGGGGAGGAGTAGCCTCCCCCAGCCTCTGGAAATGCTTTGAAGGGCACAGATGGTGCCCTCCTGCATAAGCCAGTCTACACCGGTTCAGGGATCTCCCCGGCCCTGCTCTGGCGCGAAACTGGACAAAGGAGAGGGGAGTGGCCACTCCCCTGACCTGCACCTCCCCAGGGGAGGTGCGCAGAGCTCCTCCAGTGTGTCCCAGACCTCTGCCATCTTGGATGCGAAGGTGTGAGGACACAATGGACAGCTCTGAGTGGCCAGTGCCACCAGGTGACGTCAGAGACCCCTCCTGATAGGTGTTTACCTCTCTCTGTAGCCAATCCTCCTCTGAGGGCTATTTAGGTTCTCTCCTGTGGGTTTCTCTTCAGATTCTGAATGCAAGAGCTCACCAGAGTTCCTCTGCACTTCTCTCTTCGACTTCTGCCAAGGATCGACCGCTGACTGCTCCAGGACGCCTGCATAACCGCAACAAAGTATCAAGAAGACTACCAGCAACATTGTAGCGCCTCATCCTGCCGTCTTTCTCGACTGTTTCCTGGTGGTGCATGCTTTGAGGGCTGTCTGCCTTCACCCTGCACTGGAAATCCCGAAGAAATCTCCTGTGGGTTGACGGAGTCTTTCCCCTGCTACTGCAGGCACCAAACTTCTGCATCACCGGTCCTCTGGGTCCCCTCTCATCTCGACGAGTGTGGTCCCTGGAACACAGGAGCTGGATCCAAGTGACTCCCATAGTCCAGTGGTCCTTCTGTCAAAGTTTGGTGGAGGTAAGTCCTTGCCTCCCCACGCCAGCCAGCAATCCTGTGTATTGCGTGACAGCATCTGCTAGGGCTTCTGTGCACTCTTGCAAGGATTCCTTTGTGCACAGCTTAGCCCAGGTCCCCAGCACTCCGTCCTGCATTGCCCAACTCGCTGAGTTGACCTCCGGCTTCATGGGACCTTCTTTTGTGTTGCTGAGTCGACCGTCATGTTCAGCTCTCTTGAACGCCTGTTCAAGTGCTGTTGCTGGTGCTGCTTGTTTCTGCATGGGCTCCCCATATTGCTGGGCGCCCCCTCTGTAGGAAAGTACCATCTTGCCTGGCATGTTACCCCCATTTTTCACTGTATATATGTTGTTTTAGTTGTATGTGTCACTGGGACCCTGGTAACCCAGGGCCCCAGTGCTCATAAGTGTGCCTGAATGTGTTACCTGTGTAGTGACTAACTGTCTCACTGAGGCTCTGCTAATCAGAACCTCAGTGGTTATGCTCTCTCATTGCTTTCCAAATTGTCACTGACAGGCTAGTGACCATTTTTACCAATTTACATTGGCTTACTGGAACACCCTTATAATTCCCTAGTATATGGTACTGAGGTACCCAGGGTATTGGGGTTCCAGGAGATCCCTATGGGCTGCAGCATTTCTTTTGCCACACATAGGGAGCTCTGACAATTCTTACACAGGCCTGCCACTGCAGCCTGAGTGAAATAACGTCCACGTTATTTCACAGCCATTTTACACTGCACTTAAGTAACTTATAAGTCACCTATATGTCTAACCTTTACCTGGTAAAGGTTAGGTGCAAAGTTACTTAGTGTGAGGGCACCCTGGCACTAGCCAAGGTGCCCCCACATTGTTCAGAGCCAATTCACTGAACTCTGTGAGTGCGGGGACACCATTACACGCGTGCACTACATATAGGTCACTACCTATATGTAGCTTCACCATGGTAACTCCGAATATGGCCATGTAACATGTCTATGATCATGGAATTGCCCCCTCTATGCCATCCTGGCATTGTTGGTACAATTCCATGATCCCAGTGGTCTGTAGCACAGACCCTGGTACTGCCAGATTGCCCTTCCTGGGGTTTCACTGCAGCTGCTGCTGCTGCCAACCCCTCAGACAGGCAGCTGCCCTCCTGGGGTCCAGCCAGGCCTGGCCCAGGATGGCAGAACAAAGAACTTCCTCTGAGAGAGGGTGTGACACCCTCTCCCTTTGGAAAATGGTGTGAAGGTAGGGGAGGAGTAGCCTCCCCCAGCCTCTGGAAATGCTTTGTTGGGCACAGATGTGCCCAATTCTGCATAAGCCAGTCTACACCGGTTCAGGGACCCCTTAGCCCCTGCTCTGGCGCGAAACTGGACAAAGGAAAGGGGAGTGACCACTCCCCTGACCTGCACCTCCCCTGGGAGGTGTCCAGAGCTCCTCCAGTGTGCTCCAGACCTCTGCCATCTTGGAAACAGAGGTGCTGCTGGCACACTGGACTGCTCTGAGTGGCCAGTGCCACCAGGTGACGTCAGAGACTCCTGCTGATAGGCTCCTTCAGGTGTTAGTAGCCTTTCCTCTCTCCTAGGTAGCCAAACCCTCTTTTCTGGCTATTTAGGGTCTCTGTCTCTGGGGAAACTTTAGATAACGAATGCATGAGCTCAGCCGAGTTCCTCTGCATCTCTCTCTTCACCTTCTGATAAGGAAACGACCGCTGACCGCGCTGGAAGCCTGCAAACCTGCAACATAGTAGCAAAGACGACTACTGCAACTCTGTAACGCTGATCCTGCCGCCTTCTCGACTGTTTTCCTGCTTGTGCATGCTGTGGGGGTAGCCTGCCTCCTCTCTGCACCAGAAGCTCCGAAGAAATCTCCCGTGGGTCGACGGAATCTTCCCCCTGCAACCGCAGGCACCAAAAAGCTGCATTACCGGTCCCTTGGGTCTCCTCTCAGCACGACGAGCGAGGTCCCTCGAATCCAGCGACGCTGTCCAAGTGACCCCCACAGTCCAGTGACTCTTCAGCCCAAGTTTGGTGGAGGTAAGTCCTTGCCTCACCTCGCTGGGCTGCATTGCTGGGAACCGCGACTTTACAGCTGCTCCGGCCCCTGTGCACTTCCGGCGGAAATCCTTCGTGCACAGCCAAGCCTGGGTCCACGGCACTCTAACCTGCATTGCACAACTTTCTAAGTTGGTCTCCGGCGACGTGGGACTCCTTTGTGCAACTTCGGTGAGCACCGTTTCATGCATCTTCGTAGTGCCTGTTTCTGGCACTTCTCCGGGTGCTACCTGCTTCAGTGAGGGCTCTTTGTCTTGCTCGACGTCCCCTCTCTCTGCAGGTCCAATTTGCGACCTCCTGGTCCCTCCTGAGCCCCAGCAGCGTCCAAAAACGCCAAACGCACGATTTGCGTGTAGCAAGGCTTGTTGGCGTCCTTCCGGCGGGAAAACACTTCTGCACGACTCTCCAAGGCGAGTGGGATCCGTTCACCAAAGGGGAAGTCTCTAGCCCTTTTCGTTCCTGCAGAAACCTCAGCTTCTTCTGTCTAGTCGAAGCTTCTTTGCACCCGCAGCTGGCATTTCCTGGGCATCTGCCCATCTCCGACTTGCTTGTGACTTTTGGACTTGGTCCCCTTGTTCCACAGGTACCCTAGATTGGAAATCCACAGTTGTTGCATTGCTGGTTTGTGTCTTTCCTGCATTATTCCTCTAACACGACTCTTTTGTCCTTAGGGGAACTTTAGTGCACTTTGCACTCACTTTTCAGGGTCTTGGGGAGGGTTATTTTTCTAACTCTCACTATTTTCTAATAGTCCCAGCGACCCTCTACAAGGTCACATAGGTTTGGGGTCCATTCGTGGTTCGCATTCCACTTTTGGAGTATATGGTTTGTGTTGCCCCTATCCCTATGTTTCCCCATTGCATCCTATTGTAACTATACATTGTTTGCACCGTTTTCTAAGACTATACTGCATATTTTTGCTATTGTGTATATATATCTTGTGTATATTTCCTATCCTCACACTGAGGGTACACTCTAAGATACTTTGGCATATTGTCATAAAAATAAAGTACCTTTATTTTTAGTATAACTGTGTATTGTGTTTTCTTATGATATTGTGCATATGACACTAAGTGGTACTGTAGTAGCTTCACACGTCTCCTAGTTCAGCCTAAGCTGCTCTGCTAAGCTACCATTATCTATCAGCCTAAGCTGCTAGACACCCTATACACTAATAAGGGATAACTGGGCCTGGTGCAAGGTGCAAGTACCCCTTGGTACTCACTACAAGCCAGTCCAGCCTCCTACATTGGTTGTGCAGTGGTGGGATAAGTGCTTGAGACTACTTACCACTCTTGTCATTGTACTTTTCATAAGAGAAAAATATACAAAACAAGGTCAGTGTATATACACATAGCCAAAAAGTTTTGCATTTCCTCTTTTCACTCTTTTCTAAGTGCTGAAAAGTACTCCTAAACTTTCAAAAAGTTCTTAAAAGTTTAAAAAGTTTTTTTCTGTCTTTCCAAAAAGTTCTGAAAACTTTTTTCTCTTTTTCTATCACTTTAACTCTCTCAAAATGTCTGGCACAGGAAAAAATGTTGAACTGTCCAAACTTGCATATGATCACCTTAGCTGGAAAGGAGCAAGGAGTCTCTGCATAGAGAGAGGTTTGAGTGTAGGGAAGAATCCTTCTTTAGAACTGTTAATTAATATGCTTAGAGTACAGGATAAGGCCATAAGTGCCCAATCTGTAGAAAAAGTAGCTAATGGTTCTCAATCTGATCCAGGGACTCCCCCAGGAAAAGGTTCAGGAAAGAAACTTCTCAGCCTGCCCATTACTAGACAGTCTAGCATAGTTGGTACAGAGGTTGAATCACACCATACTAATGGTGTGCTCTCACATTATACTGGTAGCCAAGCTGTTAGGGTGCCCTATGTAAGGGACAGGTCTCCTTCTGTTCATTCCCATCATACCTCTGTATCTAGAAATGTCCCTCCCACCCACCCTGATGACAGATTGTTAGAAAGGGAGCTCAATAGATTGAGAGTGGAACAAAACAGACTGAAGCTCAAGAAGCAACAGCTGGATTTGGATAGACAGTCTTTAGAAGTAGAGAGGGAAAGACAGAAGTTGGGTTTAGAAACCCATGGTGGCAGCAGCAGTATTCCCCATAGTCATCCTGCAAAAGAGCATGATTCCAGGAATCTGCACAAGATAGTTCCCCCTTATAAGGAGGGGGATGACATTAACAAGTGGTTTGCTGCACTTGAGAGGGCCTGTGCTGTACAGGATGTCCCTCAAAAGCAGTGGGCTGCTATCCTATGGCTATCATTTACTGGAAAAGGTAGGGATAGGCTCCTTACTGTAAAAGAAAATGATGCTAATAATTTCCAAGTTCTTAAGAATGCACTCCTGGATGGTTATGGCTTAACCACTGAACAGTACAGGATAAAGTTCAGAGAGACCAAAAAGGAGTCTTCACAAGACTGGGTTGATTTCATTGACCAGGCAGTGAAGGCCTTGGAGGGGTGGTTACATGGCAGTAAAGTTACTGATTATGACAGCCTGTATAACTTAATCCTGAGAGAGCATATTCTTAATAATTGTGTGTCTGATTTGTTGCACCAGTACTTGGTGGACTCTGATCTGACCTCTCCCCAAGAATTGGGAAAGAAGGCAGACAAATGGGTCAGAACAAGAGTGAACAGAAAAGTTCATACAGGGGGTGACAAAGATGGCAACAAAAAGAAGGATGGTAAGTCTTCTGACAAGGGTGGGGACAAATCTAAAAATGAGTCTTCATCAGGCCCACAAAAACACTCTGGTGGGGGTGGTGGGTCCAAATCCTCCTTTAATCAGAACAAGGAAAAGAAACCATGGTGCTATTTATGTAAAATAAAAGGCCATTGGACAACAGATCCCAGTTGTCCAAAGAAAGGCACCACAGCTCCTACCACTACAACCCCTACTGCTACACCTAGTGTCCCTACTAATAGCAGTGGTGGTGGGAGCAAACCTACTAATAGCCAATCCAAGGGAGTAGCTGGGCTCACTTTTGGTAATTTAGTTGGGGTTGGTCTGATTAGGGAGACCACAGAGGCTACTTTAGTCTCTGAAGGGGCTATTGATTTAGCCACTTTGGTTGCTTGCCCCCATAACTTGGAGAAGTACAAGCAACTAACCCTAATAAATGGTGTTGAGGTCCAGGCCTACAGGGACACAGGTGCCAGTGTCACAATGGTGATTGAGAAACTGGTGCACCCTGAACAACACATACTTGGACACCAGTACCAAGTAACCGATGCTCACAACATAACACAAAGCCACCCCATGGCTGTTGTAAATCTCAACTGGGGGGGGGTAACTGGTCCAAAGAAAGTTGTGGTAGCTTCAGATTTACCTGTAGACTGTCTATTAGGGAATGATTTGGAGACATCAGCTTGGTCAGATGTGGAGTTGGAGGCCCATGCAGCAATGCTGGGCATCCCAGGGCATATTTTTGCTTTGACAAGGGCTCAGGCCAAAAAGCAAAAAGGACAGGGAAGCTTGGATCCTGGAACAATGGACCAAGTGCTCCCTAAAGCTAGGGCTAGTAGAAGCAAACCACTTCCTACTATCCCTCCCTCTACAGTGGATTCTAATTCTGAGGAAGAAGAATTCCCTCCCTGTGCAGAACCTACACCAGAGGAGCTGGAAGCAGACACTGCTGAGCTTTTGGGTGAAGGGGGGCCTGCCAGGGAGGAGCTGAGTGTGGCACAGCAAACCTGTCCCACATTATAGGGTCTCAGACAGCAAGCTGTCAAACAGGCTAATGGGGATGTCAGTGACTCTCACAGAGTTTACTGGGAGGACAACCTCTTGTACACTGAGCATAGGGATCCTAAACCTGGAGCTGCCAGGAGATTAGTGATTCCTCAGGAGTACAGAAAGTTCCTCCTAACACTGGCACATGACATTCCCTTAGCTGGGCACCGGGGTCAAATGAAAACTTGGGACAGATTGGTACCATTGTTTCATTGGCCTAGGATGTCTGAGGACACAAAAGAATTTTGTAAGTCCTGTGAAACCTGTCAAGCCAGTGGCAAGACAGGTGGCACTCCAAAGGCACCCCTTATCCCACTGCCTGTGGTTGGGGTTCCCTTTGAAAGGGTAGGGGTTGACATAGTTGGCCCCCTTGACCCTCCTACTGCTTCAGGCAATAGGTTTATCTTGGTGGTAGTGGACCATGCCACAAGATATCCTGAAGCTATTCCTTTAAGGACCACTACAGCACCTGCAGTGGCAAAGGCCCTCCTGGGAATATTTTCCAGGGTGGGCTTCCCAAAGGAAGTAGTATCAGACAGGGGAAGCAATTTCATGTCTGCATACTTAAAGGCCATGTGGAAGGAGTGTGGTGTAACTTACAAGTTCACAACACCCTATCATCCACAAACAAATGGACTGGTGGAGAGATTTAATAAAACTCTCAAAGGCATGATTATGGGTCTCCCTGAAAAACTCCGCAGGAGATGGGATATCCTTCTACCATGCCTCCTTTTTGCCTACAGGGAGGTACCCCAGAAAGGAGTGGGCTTCAGCCCCTTTGAACTTCTTTTTGGACACCCTGTTAGGGGTCCACTCACACTTGTAAAGGAGGGTTGGGAACAACCTTTAAAAGCTCCTAAGCAGGATATTGTGGATTATGTACTTGGCCTCAGATCAAGGATGGCTGAGTACATGAAAAAGGCCAGTAAAAACCTTCAGGCCAGCCAAGAGCTCCAGAAGCAATGGCATGATCAGAAGGCTGTTTTGGTTCAGTACCAACCAGGGCAGAAAGTGTGGGTCTTGGAGCCTGTGGCCCCAAGAGCACTCCAAGATAAATGGAGTGGACCCCACACAATTGTTGAAAAGAAGGGTGAAGTCACCTACTTGGTTGACTTAGGCACTGCCAGGAGTCCCCTTAGGGTGCTCCATGTCAACCGCCTGGAACCCTACTATGACAGGGCTGATCTCACCCTGCTCATGGCAACAGATGAGGGACAGGAAGAAGACAGTGATCCTCTACCTGATCTCTTCTCTTCCACAGAACAAGATGCTCTTGTGGAAGGTGTAGTTTTGGCTGATTGTCTTACTGCTGAGCAGAAAGATAATTGCATAAATCTCCTAGGACAATTTTCAGAACTCTTCTCTACTGTGCCAGGCACCACTTCTTGGTGTGAGCACACTATAGATACTGGAGACAGTTTACCTGTCAAAAGTAAGATCTATAGGCAACCTGACCATGTCAGGGACTGCATAAAGCAAGAAGTTCAGAAAATGTTGGAACTAGGAGTGGTTGAGCACTCTGACAGTCCATGGGCTTCTCCTGTGGTACTGGTACCAAAACCCAATTCTAAAGATGGAAAGAAGGAAATGAGGTTTTGTGTAGACTATAGAGGTCTCAACTTGGTAACCAAAACTGATGCTCACCCTATACCCAGGGCAGATGAGCTTATAGATACACTGGCATCTGCCAAGTATCTAAGCACTTTTGATTTGACTGCAGGGTATTGGCAGATCAAATTGTCAGAAGATGCTAAACCTAAGACTGCATTTTCTACCATTGGAGGACATTACCAGTTTACTGTAATGCCTTTTGGTTTGAAAAATGCACCTGCCACTTTTCAGAGGTTGGTGAACACAGTCCTGCAAGGGCTAGAAGCTTTCAGTGCAGCATATTTGGATGATATAGCTGTCTTTAGCTCCAGCTGGGATGATCACCTGGTCCACCTTTGGAAAGTTTTGGAGGCTCTGCAAAAGGCAGGCCTCACTATCAAGGCTTCAAAGTGCCAGATAGGGCAGGGTAAGGTGGTTTATCTGGGACACCTTGTTGGTGGGGAACAGATTGCACCACTTCAGGGGAAAATCCAAACTATTATTGATTGGGTTCCCCCTACCACTCAGACTCAGGTGAGAGCCTTCCTAGGCCTCACTGGGTATTACAGGAGGTTCATTAAGAACTATGGCTCCATTGCAGCCCCTCTTAATGACCTCACATCCAAGAAAATGCCTAAAAAGGTATTATGGACAGCAAGCTGTCAGAAAGCTTTTGAGGAGCTGAAGCAGGCCATGTGCTCTGCACCTGTCCTGAAAAGCCCTTGTTACTCTAAAACATTCTATGTCCAAACTGATGCATCTGAATTAGGAGTAGGGGCAGTCCTATCACAACTTAATTCTGAGGGCCAGGATCAACCTGTTGCTTTTATTAGTAGGAGGTTGACCCCTAGAGAAAAGCGTTGGTCTGCCATTGAGAGGGAGGCCTTTGCTGTGGTCTGGGCTCTGAAGAAGTTGAGGCCATACCTGTTTGGCACTCACTTCATTGTTCAGACAGACCACAAACCTCTACTTTGGCTAAAACAAATGAAAGGTGAAAATCCTAAATTGTTGAGGTGGTCCATATCTCTACAGGGAATGGACTATACAGTGGAACATAGACCTGGGAGTAGCCACTCCAATGCAGATGGACTCTCCAGATATTTCCACTTAGACAATGAAGACTCATCAGGTAATGGCTAGTCTTATTGTCCTTCGTTTGGGGGGGGGTTGTGTAGGAAAGTACCATCTTGCCTGGCATGTTACCCCCATTTTTCACTGTATATATGTTGTTTTAGTTGTATGTGTCACTGGGACCCTGGTAACCCAGGGCCCCAGTGCTCATAAGTGTGCCTGAATGTGTTACCTGTGTAGTGACTAACTGTCTCACTGAGGCTCTGCTAATCAGAACCTCAGTGGTTATGCTCTCTCATTTCTTTCCAAATTGTCACTGACAGGCTAGTGACCATTTTTACCAATTTACATTGGCTTACTGGAACACCCTTATAATTCCCTAGTATATGGTACTGAGGTACCCAGGGTATTGGGGTTCCAGGAGATCCCTATGGGCTGCAGCATTTCTTTTGCCACACATAGGGAGCTCTGACAATTCTTACACAGGCCTGCCACTGCAGCCTGAGTGAAATAACGTCCACGTTATTTCACAGCCATTTTACACTGCACTTAAGTAACTTATAAGTCACCTATATGTCTAACCTTTACCTGGTAAAGGTTAGGTGCAAAGTTACTTAGTGTGAGGGCACCCTGGCACTAGCCAAGGTGCCCCCACATTGTTCAGAGCCAATTCACTGAACTCTGTGAGTGCGGGGACACCATTACACGCGTGCACTACATATAGGTCACTACCTATATGTAGCTTCACCATGGTAACTCCGAATATGGCCATGTAACATGTCTATGATCATGGAATTGCCCCCCCTATGCCATCCTGGCATTGTTGGTACAATTCCATGATCCCAGTGGTCTGTAGCACAGACCCTGGTACTGCCAGATTGCCCTTCCTGGGGTTTCACTGCAGCTGCTGCTGCTGCCAACCCCTCAGACAGGCAGCTGCCCTCCTGGGGTCCAGCCAGGCCTGGCCCAGGATGGCAGAACAAAGAACTTCCTCTGAGAGAGGGTGTGACACCCTCTCCCTTTGGAAAATGGTGTGAAGGTAGGGGAGGAGTAGCCTCCCCCAGCCTCTGGAAATGCTTTGTTGGGCACAGATGTGCCCAATTCTGCATAAGCCAGTCTACACCGGTTCAGGGACCCCTTAGCCCCTGCTCTGGCGCGAAACTGGACAAAGGAAAGGGGAGTGACCACTCCCCTGACCTGCACCTCCCCTGGGAGGTGTCCAGAGCTCCTCCAGTGTGCTCCAGACCTCTGCCATCTTGGAAACAGAGGTGCTGCTGGCACACTGGACTGCTCTGAGTGGCCAGTGCCACCAGGTGACGTCAGAGACTCCTGCTGATAGGCTCCTTCAGGTGTTAGTAGCCTTTCCTCTCTCCTAGGTAGCCAAACCCTCTTTTCTGGCTATTTAGGGTCTCTGTCTCTGGGGAAACTTTAGATAACGAATGCATGAGCTCAGCCGAGTTCCTCTGCATCTCTCTCTTCACCTTCTGATAAGGAAACGACCGCTGACCGCGCTGGAAGCCTGCAAACCTGCAACATAGTAGCAAAGACGACTACTGCAACTCTGTAACGCTGATCCTGCCGCCTTCTCGACTGTTTTCCTGCTTGTGCATGCTGTGGGGGTAGCCTGCCTCCTCTCTGCACCAGAAGCTCCGAAGAAATCTCACGTGGGTCGACGGAATCTTCCCCCTGCAACCGCAGGCACCAAAAAGCTGCATTACCGGTCCCTTGGGTCTCCTCTCAGCACGACGAGCGAGGTCCCTCGAATCCAGCGACACTGTCCAAGTGACCCCCATAGTCCAGTGACTCTTCAGCCCAAGTTTGGTGGAGGTAAGTCCTTGCCTCACCTCGCTGGGCTGCATTGCTGGGAACCGCGACTTTACAGCTGCTCCGGCCCCTGTGCACTTCCGGCGGAAATCCTTCGTGCACAGCCAAGCCTGGGTCCACGGCACTCTAACCTGCATTGCACGACTTTCTAAGTTGGTCTCCGGCGACGTGGGACTCCTTTGTGCAACTTCGGCGAGCACCGTTTCACGCATCCTTGTAGTGCCTGTTTCTGGCACTTCTCTGGGTGCTACCTGCTTCAGTGAGGGCTCTTTGTCTTGCTCGACGTCCCCTCTCTCTGCAGGTCCAATTTGCGACCTCCTGGTCCCTCCTGGGCCCCAGCAGCGTCCAAAAACGCCAAACGCACGATTTGCGTGTAGCAAGGCTTGTTGGCGTCCTTCCGGCGGGAAAACACTTCTGCACGACTCTCCAAGGCGAGATGGATCCGTCCAACAAAGGGGAAGTCCCTAGCCCTTTTCGTTCCTGCAGAAACCTCAGCTTCTTCTGTCCAGTCGAAGCTTCTTTGCACCCGCAGCTGGCATTTCCTGGGCATCTGCCCATCTCCGACTTGCTTGTGACTTTTGGACTTGGTCCCCTTGTTCCACAGGTACCCTAGATTGGAAATCCACAGTTGTTGCATTGCTGGTTGGTGTCTTTCCTGCATTATTCCTCTAACACGACTCTTTTGTCCTTAGGGGAACTTTAGTGCACTTTGCACTCACTTTTCAGGGTCTTGGGGAGGGTTATTTTTCTAACTCTCACTATTTTCTAATAGTCCCAGCGACCCTCTACAAGGTCACATAGGTTTGGGGTCCATTCGTGGTTCGCATTTCACTTTTGGAGTATATGGTTTGTGTTGCCCCTATCCCTATGTTTCCCCATTGCATCCTATTGTAACTATACATTGTTTGCACTGTTTTCTAAGACTATACTGCATATTTTTGCTATTGTGTATATATATCTTGTGTATATTTCCTATCCTCACACTGAGGGTACACTCTAAGATACTTTGGCATATTGTCATAAAAATAAAGTACCTTTATTTTTAGTATAACTGTGTATTGTGTTTTCTTATGATATTGTGCATATGACACTAAGTGGTACTGTAGTAGCTTCACACGTCTCCTAGTTCAGCCTAAGCTGCTCTGCTAAGCTACCATTATCTATCAGCCTAAGCTGCTAGACACCCTATACACTAATAAGGGATAACTGGGCCTGGTGCAAGGTGCAAGTACCCCTTGGTACTCACTACAAGCCAGTCCAGCCTCCTACACCCTCTGCCTCCTCTTCCATGTGGCGACCTCCTGGTCCATCCTGGGCCTGCGCAGCACCATTTATCCTCAACTGTGACTCTTGCAGCTAGCAAGGCTTGTTTGCAGTCCTTCTGCGTAGAAACAACTCTGCATCCTCCAGCACTTCGTAGGATATCTTCTGACCAAAGCAGAAGTTCCTGGCACCTTCCATTGTTGCAGAATCTTTGGCTTCTTCCACCCGGAGGCAGCCCTTTTGCACCTTCATCCGGGGTTTAGTGGGCTCCTGCCCCCCCTGGACACTTGTGTGACTCTTGGACTTGGTCCCCTTCCTTTACAGGTCCTCAGGTCCAGGAATCTGTCTTCAGTGCTTTGCAGTCAGTTGTTGTCTTTGCAGAATCCCCTATCTCGACTTTACTCTCTTTCTGGGGTAGTAGGGTAACTTTACTCCTACTTTTCAGGGTCTTGGGATGGGGTATCTTGGACACCCTTAGTATTTTCTTACACTCCCAGCGATCCTCTACACACTACACTAGGCCTGGGGTCCATTCGTGGTTCGCATTCCACTTTTGGAGTATATGGTTTGTGTTGCCCCTAGGTCGCTTTGTTGAAGACATGGTGGGGGCAGGGGGCAGAGGGAGATCCGGAGTGGATGGTGCTCACGGTTTTTGCGGTGTCCTCGTCGTTGATGTGGGTCCAGGAGAGCAAGAGGTTGGTGCGGCTAGGTGTGTGGAGGTTGGTGGTGGTCGTGGTGGGGGAGGAGTTGAAGCTGTCGTGGATTTCCGTGATCTTGCAATGGAAAAAGGTGGCGAGGAAGTCGCAGAGGTCTTGCGATGGAGGGGGGTCGATGGAGCATGACCTGGGGTTGGTGAGTTCTTTGACGATGCTGAAGAGCTCTTTGCTGTCGTGGGCGTTGTTATCGATGTGATCTTTGTAGCAGGATCTTTTGGTGGTCTGGATGAGATGGTGGTGCTTGCGGATGGCTGTCTTGAGGGCTGAGTGCTTGCTCTCTGTTGGTTAGCGGCACCACCTCTTCTCGATTTTCCGGCACTCCCGCTTTGAGGTCTGAAGGTCGGTGGTGAACCAGATGGCCTTGGCGCTAGTGCGGTTGTTGTAGGATTTCCTGAGCGGGGTGAGGGTGTTGGCGCAGTTGTCTAACCAGTGACTGAGGTTGAGGGCAGCTGTGTTGGGGTCAGTGGTGCTGGGTGGCGGGGCCGAGGCGAGGATGGAGATCAGTTGGTCTTCCGAGATCTTTTTCCAGTTGCGGCGTTGGATCTGTTGAGGGCGGTGGTGAGTGGCGGGTTTCTGGAAGGTGAAGTGGATGCAGCGGTGGTCGGTCCAGTGGAGTTCGGTGGTATGGCTGAAGGTGATGTGGCTGCTGGTGGGGTCTAGTGTGTGGCCGGCGGAGTGGGTGGGCGTTGTGACCAGTTGTTTGAGACCGAGGTTGGCGAGGTTGTCGATCAGAGCAGTGGAGTTGCTGTTGTTGGCGTTCTCGAGGTGAAAATTCAAGTCGCCGAGGAGAATATAGTCTGTGGAGGCCAGGGCCTGGGTGCTGATAATGTAGTTTGTAACAGTCTTTAATGAATGAACTGAGGGCGGGGTTACATGAATTCAGATACATTTCTGCTTAGCAGGAGTAAGTGAGATGGTTTGCTCAGAATCACACAATGTTGAGCCAAGGCCGGGATTCAAGCCCCCTTGTAGGGTTCTAAAGTAGACAGTTCTGGTCTCTGGGACCCACCCAGTTTTCGGCACATGTTCAGAAACTTTGTTTTGCAGTTGGACATCCACATCTGTTTGTTACCACGGTCTGAGCGGGGGGGAAGAGGGGGTTTGTACATTAATTAAACTGGTGTGTGGTTTAGTGTTTAGGTCTTCAAATCCGTGTAGATGCTTGGCTGAGATATGAGCTTCTGTGATATTTCATCAGACAATCTCAGGCATTGTGGTAATGCGGGAGAATTACCGAAAATGCATCATTTTAACACGAGATGCGTGACACTTGAAAGGGCTGCTCTCCCTCTCTCTCACTTCCTGATCCTGGCTCACTTTCTCCCTCTCTCCCTTCCTCCTTTTCTCCTCCCTCCCTCTCTCCATGACTCAGCTCCCAGGACAGATAAAGTCTGGCACAGAGTCTAGGCGCTGCACTCCATTCTATCTTCCTCCTTCTCTCCTCCTGACTTCCTCCCTCTCCCTGTCTCCTCCAATCCCTCTCTCTCACCCTCTTTCTCTTCTCCTGACTCTCTCTTTCACTCCCTCTCTCTTTCACCCCCCTCTCTCCCTCTCTATCTCTCCCTCCCTCTCTCTTCTCTCTCTGCTCTCTCTCCCTCTCTCTCTCTCTCTCTCTCTCTCTCTCTATGTCTCTCTCTGCCTCCTCCATCTCTCTCTCTCCCTCCCCCCTTCCCTCCCTTTCCATGACAGCTCCCAGCACAGATAAAGTCTGGCACAGAGTCTAGGCGCTATACTGCACCCACTCTCTCTGTCTCTCTCCCTCCCTCTCCTCCTGGCTGCTTCCCTCCTTCTTCTTCCCTCTCTCAGTGACTCAGCTCCCAGCTCAGATAAAGTCTGGCGCAGAGTCTAGGCGCTGAACTCCACTCTCTCTCCCTCTCTCTCTCTCTCTCTCTCTCTCCTAGTACCTCCCTCTCTCTCTTCCTCTCCCTCCCTCTCCCTTCCAGCCCCCCTCGCTTTCTCTCTCCTGTGACCTCCCTGTTTCTCCCTACTCCTCCCTCCCTCTCACTCTCTCTCTGTCCCTCCTTCCCTCTTTCTCCCCTCCCTCGCTCTCTCCATGACTCAGCTCCCAGCTCAGATAAAGTCTGGCTCAGAGTCTAGGCGCTGCACTCCTCTCTGAGACTGCAGGGGTTGGACGGGTCGGAGAGCCGCTGCTCAACGGGGGACCACAAGTAAGTGACCGACCCTTGCATTGGCGGGGGGGGGGGGGGGGGGCTCCTGCACATTATACTACTGACACAGCTGGGAGTTTACTGTGGAGACCAGTACAGAACTAATGGAGAAATTATCAAACAAAGAAACCATTTCAAATAGGATTGTTTGCATTAGTCCTAAATAATTATTGAGGCAAACTAAAGCATAAGTGCAATGTTAAAGGTGCATTGGCAAAGCCTGGAGGTCTCACCTTTTGGTCTCTTCTCTGCAGAAATATCGGTTTTGCAACTGCTTTTTTTTGAATGATGCTACTCAACATCGACAAAAAATGTGACTATCAGCATCGGCAAAAAAAGAAGGGTGATGATACATACGCTTCATGCATCATCCATGCGTGTGTTGCATCATGGTTGTACCGCAGCCACCACATGATGATCGGAACACATACATGAACACACGAAGACATGCATACTACATGACAGCGCTCATTTTTTAGGGTCGAGCGCACACGCTTTCTGGCCTCTGTTGAATCTCTCTGGGCTTTAAACCACGCCCATGCCACGTCAGTCACTTCCATTGGTTCCTGGGCTTGCCTTTTAAAATTCGCTTGATTTCATGGTGTAAGGCACGCAAACGTCATGCCTTTTCCAGTGTTTATCCCGCCTCCAGCGCACCGGCCAACTACTGAAAACTTAGGAGGCTCCATGTTTTCAGCCTGGCTTATGGACAACTTTATCTTTTTATTTTCCAGGCAGCGGCAGCAGGAGCTCTGGGCACCTCCCAGAGGAGGTGCAGGTCAGGGGAGTGGTCACTCCCCTTTCCTTTGTCCAGTTTCGCGCCAGAGCAGGGCTGGGGGATCCCTGAACCGGTGTAAACTGGCTTATGCAGAGATGGGCACCATCTGTGCCCATCAAAGCATTTCCAGAGGCTGGGAGGAGGCTACTCTTCCCCAGCCCTTACACCTTTTTCCAAAGGGAGAGGGTGTAACACCCTCTCTCTGAGGAAGTCCTTTGTTCTGCCTTCCTGAGCCAAGCCTGGCTGGACCCCAGGAGGGCAGAAACCTGTCTGAGGGGTTGGCAGCAGCAGCAGCTGCAGTGAAACCCCGGGAAAGGCAGTTTGGCAGTACCCGGGTCTGTGCTAGAGACCCGGGGGATCATGGAATTGTCTCCCCAATGCCAGGATGGCATTGGGGTGACAATTCCATGATCTTAGACATGTTACATGGCCATGTTCGGAGTTACCATTGTGAAGCTATACATAGGTAGTGACCTATGTATAGTGCACGCGTGTAATGGTGTCCCCGCACTCACAAAGTCTGGGGAATTTGCCCTGAACTATGTGGGGGCACCTTGGCTAGTGCCAGGGTGCCCACACACTAAGTAACTTAGCACCCAACCTTTACCAGGTAAAGGTTAGACATATAGGTGACTTATAAGTTACTTAAGTGCAGTGGTAAATGGCTGTGAAATAACGTGGACGTTATTTCACTCAGGCTGCAGTGGCAGGCCTGTGTAAGAATTGTCAGAGCTCCCTATGGGTGGCAAAAGAAATGCTGCAGCCCATAGGGATCTCCTGGAACCCCAATACCCTGGGTACCTTAGAACCATATACTAGGGAATTATAAGGGTGTATCAGTATGCCAATCTGAATTGGTAAAATTGGTCACTAGCCTGTTAGTGACAATTTGTAAAGAGAGAGCATAACCACTGAGGTTCTGGTTAGCAGAGCCTCAGTGAGACAGTTAGGCATCACACAGGGAACACATACATATAGGACACAAACTTATGAGCACTGGGGTCCTGGCTAGCAGGATCCCAGTGACACATAACAACCACACTTACAACATAGGGTTTTCACTATGAACACTGGGCCCTGGCTAGCAGGATCCCAGTGAGACAGTGAAAACACCCTGACATATACTCACAAACAGGCCAAAAGTGGGGGCAACAAGGCTAGAAAGAGGCTACTTTCTCACACAACCCCCACCCCAAACGAAGGACAATAAGGCTAACCTTGGCCAGTTGAAACTTTATTGTCTAAGTGGTGATAAGTAGAGAGTAGCTCTGCAATAGACTGGTTACTCCCTTTATCATCCACTTGTGGGGATGTAAACCACCCTGTTTGAAGTTTTTTAGCTAAGCAACAGTGTGAATATATATTTTCAGAGTTCCTATCAGTAAGTTTTAGTTTAGAACAGTGGGGAGTATCCACTGGACCTATTTCTAGTGATGAGAATGCCAGACAGGGATGCTGTCTCAGTAAAGCCATAGCTGGGCAAAAACTTTGTCCATATGGCTGGAAGAGAGAACAGGGATGCTGTTTCTCTTTAGTTGGAGCAGGGCAGGGATGCTGTCCTATGAGCTCCACACTAGGGCAGGGCTGCTGTCCTAAGTGTTGTGAGGCAGTGCAGGTTTTCTGCACTAAAGTTTCTCTGGGAGGGTTGGAGGGATGCTCCATGTTAACTATAATGGTGGGTTTATCACCAATATTAGTTATCCCACAGAGAGGTACTTCCACCTCAGGGAGTACAGCTATGCCAGCTGTTGATTCCCTTGGTACAGGTGCCACCCCAGGAGAGGTTTCTCCCACCACAGGAATGGTATCCTGTATGGCAGGGTGGTTAGGGGATACTGTGATACCCTTTTTACCTGTTGTTGGAGAGGGGTCTTGAGTTTTCAGGCCTTCTCTCCTTTGCTTTTTCATTTCAGTAGAAATGAGAGGGAACAATTCCTCAGGGATACCCAGCATGGCTGCATGGGTATAAAACTCTACATCAGCCCAACCTGAGGCCTCTAGGTCATTACCTAAGAGACAGTCTACAGGTAAGCTAGGTGATACCACCACCTGCTTAGGGCCAGTAACTCCACCCCAACTAAACTGAATTATAGCAAAGGGAAGAAACTTAGTGGAGTTATGGACATCAATAATCTTATACTGTTGTCCAATGATGTGTTGTTCAGGAGGCACTAGGTTTTCAGTCACCAAAGTGATACTGGCACCTGTGTCCCTGTAGGCCAAGGCCTCAACACCATTTATTGAAACTGTCTGCCTGTACTTATCCATTGTAAGGTGTAGGAAAGTACCATCTTGCCTGGCATGTTACCCCCATATTTCACTGTATATATGTTGTTTTAGTTGTATGTGTCATTGGGACCCTGCCAGCCAGGGCCCCAGTGCTCATAAGTGTGCCCTGTATGTGTTACCTGTGTTATGACTAACTGTCTCACTGAGGCTCTGCTAATCAGAACCTCAGTGGTTATGCTCTCTCATTTCTTTCCAAATTGTCACTAACAGACTGGTGACCAATGTTACCAATTTACATTGGCATACTGGAACACCCTTATAATTCCCTAGTATATGGTACTGAGGTACCCAGGGTATTGGGGTTCCAGGAGATCCCTATGGGCTGCAGCATTTCTTTTGCCACCTATAGGGAGCTCTGACAATTCTTACACAGGCCTGCCACTGCAGCCTGAGTGAAATAACGTCCACGTTATGGTGCCCATTTCTGCATAAGCCAGTCTACACCGGTTCAGGGATCCCCCAGCCCTGCTCTGGCACGAAACTGGACAAAGGAAAGGGGAGTGACCACTCCCCTGACCTGCACCTCCCCTGGGAGGTGCCCAGAGCTCCTCCAGTGTGCTCCAGACCTCTGCCATCTTGGAAACAGAGGTGCTGCTGGCACACTGGACTGCTCTGAGTGGCCAGCAGGGCCAGCAGGTGACGTCAGAGACTCCTTCTGATAGGCTCCTCCAGGTGTTGCTAGCCTATCCTCTCTCCTAAATAGCCAAACCTCCTTTTCTGTCTATTTAGGGTCTCTGCTTTGGGGAATTCTTGAGATAACGAATGCAAGAGCTGATCAGAGTTCCTCTGCATCTCTCTCTTCACCTTCTGCCAAGGAATCGACTGCTGACCGCGCTGGAAGCCTGCAAAACCGCAACAAGGTAGCAAAGACTACTTCTGCAACCTTGTAACGCTGATCCTGCCGCCTTCTCGACTGTTTTCCTGGTGGTGCATGCTGTGGGGGTAGTCTGCCTCCTCTCTGCACTAGAAGCTCCGACGAAATCTCCAGTGGGTCGACGGAATCTTCCCCCTGCAACCGCAGGCACCAAAAGACTGCATCACCGGTCCTCTGGGTCCCCTCTCAGCACGACGAGCATGGTCCCTGGAACTCAGCAACTCTGTCCAAGTGACTCCCACAGTCCAGTGACTCTTCAGTCCCAGTTTGGTGGAGGTAAATCCTTGCCTCCCCATGCCAGACTGCATTGCTGGGTACCGCGTGATTTGCCGCTGCTCCGGCTCCTGTGCACTCTTCCAGGATTTCCTTTGTGCACAGCCAAGCCTGGATCCCCGACACTCTAACCTGCAGTGCACGACCTCCTGAGTTGTCCTCCGGCGTCGTGGGACCTCCTTTTGTGACTTCAGGTGAGCTCCGGTTCACTCTTCTTCGTAGTGCCTGTTCCGGAACTTCTGCGGGTGCTGCCTGCTTCTGAGTAGGCTCTTTGTCGTGCTGGGCGCCCCCTCTGTCTCCTCACGCAATTGGCGACATCCTGGTCCCTCCTGGGCCACGGCAGCATCCAAAAACCCTAACCACGACCCTTGCAGCTAGCAAGGTTTGTTTGCGGTCTTTCTGCACGGAAACACCTCTGCAAGCTTCTTCACGACGTGGGACATCCATCCTTCAAAGGGGAAGTTCCTAGTCCTCTTCGTTCTTGCAGAATCCACAGCTTCTACCATCCGGTGGCAGCTCCTTTGCACCCTCAGCTGGCATTTCTTGGGCATCTGCCCACTCACGACTTGAGTGTGACTCTTGGACTTGGTCCCCTTGTTCCACAGGTTCTCTCGTCTGGAAATCCATCGTTGTTGCATTGCTGGTGTTGGTCTTCCTTGCAGAATTCCCCTATCACGACTTCTGTGCTCTCTGGGGAACTTAGGTGCACTTTACACCTACTTTTCAGGGTCTTGGGGTGGGCTATTTTTCTAACCCTCACTGTTTTCTTACAGTCCCAGCGACCCTCTACAAGCTCACATAGGTTTGGGGTCCATACGTTATTCGCATTCCACTTTTGGAGTATATGGTTTGTGTTGCCCCTATACCTATTTGCTCCTATTGCAATCTTTTGTGACTATACATTGCTTGCACTGTTTTCTATTGCTATTACTGCATAATTTTGGTATTGTGTACATATATCTTGTGTATATTTGCTATCCTCATACTGAGGGTACTCACTGAGATACTTTTGGCATATTGTCATAAAAATAAAGTACCTTTATTTTTAGTATATCTGTGTATTGTGTTTTCTTATGATATTGTGCATATGACACCAGTGGTATAGTGGGAGCTTTGCATGTCTCCTAGTTCAGCCTAAGCTGCTCTGCTAAGCTACCCTTTTCTATCAGCCTAAGCTGCTAGACACCTCTTCTACACTAATAAGGGATAAATGGACCTGGTACAAAGTGTAAGTACCCCTTGGTACCCACTACAAGCCAGGCCAGCCTCCTACACGCACTCACAATGTCCGGGGAAATTGTCCTGAACAATGTGGGGGCACCTTGGCTAGTGCCAGGTGCCCTCACACTTAGTAACTTTGCACCTAACCTTCACCAAGTGAGGGTTAGACATATAGGTGACTTATAACTTACTTAAGTGCAGTGTAAAATGGCTATGAAATAACGTGGACGTTATTTCACTCAGGCTGCAGTGGCAGTCCTGTGTAAGAATTGTCTGAGCTCCCTATGGGTGGCAAAATAAATGCTGCAGCCCATAGGGATCTCCTGGAACCCCAGTACCCTTGGTACGTAGGTACCATATACTAGGGAATTATAAAGATGTTCCAGTTTGCCAATCAGAATTGGTAAAATGAGTCACTAGCCTGCAGTGACAATTTTAAAAGAAAAGCAGAGAGAACATAAACACTGAGGTTCTGGTTAGCAGAGCCTCAGTGATACAGTTAGGCACCACACAGGGTACACAAATAGGCCACAAACTATGAGCACTGGTTCCTGGCTAGCAGGATCCCAGTGACACCGGCAAAAACAAACTGACACACAAGTAAAAATGGGGGTAACATGCCAGGCAAGATGGTACTTTCCTACACTGGGCACATTGATCATTTGTGGCACAGAATCCGCCCATGTGCAGAGCTGCAAACTCTTCCAAAATGTGCTGCTTCTCTTTCCTGGTTGTTCAACAAATGGCCGTCATGAAGGCTTTCACATTTGTAAGCGGCACTGTTGATCAGGGCAGATGCTGAAGGAGATGGAAACGCTGTATTGATATTATCAGAAGGAAACCAAACTGCTAAAGGCCAGGTTTTTGTTTTGAATGTGCACCTTGAAACGTGTGCATTCAATCTTATCCTCACAGGCTGCTCAGATGAGTTTTACAGTTATTTTTTGTGAATCCTCATCTGGATTTCGTCTTACTCACGAGCTGCTGTTTTTATGACTTCCTTCCTGGTGCTGTGGGAATTCCCCCATACTAGTTAAGTTGAGCATAGCAGCGCGCAAGCACTGCTTTTCCGAAGTGTTAGTATCTAGCAACGCCCTCCTCATGCCCATCACTACCACTCGTTCGTGGGCTTGTCTTTCAAAAATCTTTTGTTATCATTGGTGAATGTTTTACGTTTGTCCCTCCTTGGGGATGTTTTGTTACCGCCTTGGACATCGCCCCTGTTACATGGATAATTGCACGTTTGCCGATACGTTGGACTGAGGGCACTTCTTCTTCCTCTTGTGTGCTGCTTCGCGCTGATGCTCATGGCGGCCGTGGCGCTGTGAATTGGCTCGCTTATGTGAAACTGTTTTACTTTTCATTCTCAACTTATGTGGCACAGAAAGTCCGGTTAGGAGTTTACAATGCTAATAGCTCTTTCCCATAGGAAATAATGGGTTTTATATTCCAGCGGACGGAATATCCGTCACCATTGTGATGGAACAACCTGTCGCCAAACTCTAAATTAGCCCTAAATAACGGCAATGAAATCTTTCCTGATTGACAGAGTGAAATATTCTTTAAACGCTGCTGTTACATAATACACAATAATTATTTTTAATAATTGTGTTGATACATATATGTATATATATATATCTATATATATATATATATATATATATACACACAGATATATATGCAACAGTAGGGAAAGCGTTGGATTTCAGAAGGGTTACATTTACTATTCCCACCCTAGTTAGTGCAACAGCAGGGGAAGCGTTGGACTTCAGAGAGGTTAAATTTACTATTCCCCCTCCATTCTGTGCAACAGTAGGGAAAGCGTTACACTATGGAGGGATTACATTTGCTATTCCCCCTCCAGCCCAAACAAAATGTAAAAATGAAACAAATCCTATAAAAATCCCTCAAATAATCCAAAAACGATTTCCGTTAAATTTAAAAAAAGTAAACTCCTAATGCCCCTCCTAATGCCCATAACACACGTTCGTAGAAAGAAACCTGTAAAGAAAATTAAATGACCATCCACAAAACACATTACAGTCCCAAAAATGCAAAGGCTTAACAATTAATCATCAAAATAGAACTAACATAACTTATTTTAACATAACATAGAGATACATTACTAAACTAGTGTAGAAAAATACTAACCAACAAACTAGTGAAAAACAAGAACAGTAAGGCATCTAAATATATTTTAAAAAAACACAACAACCCCCTTCTAGACCTACCCTCCTCAACTTCCCCTATACTCGAAACCCTTAACAAATGCTTAAAAAAAGACTTACTTGTTCTGATGAACAGCAGCACCTTGCCATGACCTGGTTGCCGGAAAATAGATTAAAATTAATATAAGTAGACTACAAGATAGAAGGTAGCTGTAAAAAAAAAATGGCCTGCTAAATTAAACTAAAAAAAGACATCATGGGCCTGATTACAAGCTTGGCAGATGGGATTCTCCATCACAAATCTGACGGATAATCCATCTGCTGAATTACAAGTTCCAATATATCCTACGGAACTTGTAATGCGGTGGGCGGCATATCCGTCATGTTTGTGATGAAGTATCCCGTCCGCCAAGACCGTGATGAGCCTCTATCACTCCATTGACATGAATGGGAAATATTGTAAAAATGTTGAATAAATTATAAAAAAATTCAAAAAATTTCAACCGTAAAACATGCCTGTATATAAGTACACTTTGCAGACTGTGGCAAGGTGGTAAATTGAAGTTTTTTTTCAGGTCGCAGGAAACACCCAATCCAGCTGCATCAATCTCCACCTGCTGTCCACATTTCAAGTATTAACATTATTGGAACCCTCAAGACTATTACGATCATGCCGCCCAGCTGCATCACGTTCCATGCGCGTGCATGGAACTTACACTCCAAGATACCACACAGTCAAATTACGTTGTGATAGCATTTTTAAAATGTATTAAGTATAAATTAAATAATATCATAACATATATACAATTATCTAATATACACTCAAAAAATGTGTTAAAATGATGTTAAAGATGTTTTTATTAAACATTTAAGAAATATTAGAAAACTGTTAACCAATCTAAAATAAAAGATGGAAATGTACAACATACAATACCATGTAAATACATTTTAGATTTGTTATTATTTAAAAAATAAAAGAAATGTTTTATTTACTTAACTCTATACAAATGATTGTTTTTTTAGATGAAATATGTATAATAAAAAATGTCCAAATGAACAATTAATAAAGTTTGAAAACAAAACAAATTTGAAAAATTTGTCATTACTTTTGTACATAATAAATTAATTAGTATTATTGTTTGCAAATATACAACTAACTATTTTTATTATATTTCTAATCACCAACAATACCAATAAAATAACAAAGCATTCCTAATACATACAATTACAAGTTTATTAAAATTTCAGAATAAAATAAAAAAAATTAGATATTCTTTAAAAAAATAATATTTGGAAAGCATTCAAGGTGACAAATTATTACAGATTAAACATACATTACCAAAATAACATACAGGGCAGCAGTAACAAGACTTACAAGGAAAGAGAAGGGGTAGAAAGAGAGATAAAGAGGAAGAGAGAGAGGACATCCAAGTTGTACAGACCTAGCTGTGGTAAATATGCCATACCCTTGTAAGCAAGATGAGTTTCAGTCAGTCTTAAAATGTGCAATTTAGAATGTGCAACTTCTTCCTTGACCAATCTACGCCTTAGAGGCCGATTTAGGCCTGCAACATTTTTACGTTGTGACATATTAGCGGATATAAACCCAAAACAGTGTAGACCTAGTGTAGCAATGACTCCAATAACATGTTAGTTCAAATGAAAATGTATTCATAAACAGGTGCCGCGCTGCAGCTAGACCTGCGTACAGCAACGGTGCCCAACCAACTGCCACCCCAGTTTAATACGCACATTCACATTCCAAGTTGGGATGTTACTACATCATAATGCCTCACAGGGGCATACGCAAGGCAGCATACATATACAGCATAGACCACTACACCTAGTTTACCCCCCCAAGGTCAGAAGTATATTTAGTACCTCCCCTTCTCTCCCTCTACACCTATTGGCCTATTGTACGTACAAAGCTGAACTCCTCTGCTTGAATTTTGAAGTATAGCAGAGAAACTCAAAACTTTTAGCCAATTTGACTCTTTCCATTTTTTAAACCCACTGCATGCCCCAATAAACTCACACACAGCCATACAACAGCAGAAAAGGACCCAAGCTGAACCTTCCAAACAACCTCCCCCACAACCCTGACCTAGGACCCCACCTCCACCCTGAAGAAAAGGGAACAAAATCATCCCCACCTTGCTGTCAGAAGACCGACACTCCCACAATTCAGTCTCTCTCCACACACCCTCAGCCAATGCCCTTAGGCCTCCCCATGCTGATCTCATTTCTGTCACTGCTGGAGAACATCCTTAGCTTCATTTTCAGAGAAGCAGAGCCTAGCCCGCCCACTTCTTTGAACTTTATGGCGCACAGGTTCTTGTAAGAACGCCTCAATACTGGCAGCCTAAAGAATCAATCATTTGTTTAAGTCTCCATCTGGATCAGTAAATAATTAATTTACAGAGATCTGAGGGAACAAAGGAGTTAGAATCCTCTGTGACTGGAGCAGAGGGCCTGACATTAAAATAGATAGCCTGTCAGAACAAACATTTTCCAACATACATTAGGATGGTGCGTGGCCTAGTTTCAGAGCCAAAGCTGACTGCTTGAACCCAGTTAAGAAGTCGATGCGCCCTTTGTACCTGAAAGTCCCAGACCCAGTTCACCAGGCTGGTGAAGACCTTTTTAAACAATTGAACCATAATTTGACCAACATCACTGCCTTCCCTGCCCTCACGCACACCCATGATCCAAAGGTTACATACACGCAGTTTTCAAGATCCTTTAGCTTAGATTGTATAGACGAAATCTGAGTATTGTGCACCTTAACTGGAGTTTATGTGGAAGTTGTTGCTTCTTGGACTTGGCCCCCCTCTGCTGCAGATCATGAAGATGTGATGTCAGCGTCATTGTTTTGCCAGTGAGATCAGTAATCATGTTCTGTAGTTGTGAGTTATCAGCTGTGACTTCAGCATAGTGAGTACTGAACAACTACTGTCTAAACAACAATTGTGCCTGAATAACAATTGCCTGAACAACTAATATTTATATATATATATATTCTAAACAACTAATAAACCATAAAAACCAAAAAGAAAACCTTACCTTAAAATTCGTTGTTCAGGCAATTGTTATTCAGGCACAATTGTTGTTTAGCCAGTAGTTGTTCAGAACTTAGTTGTAGAGACTTTTTATTTGTTTAGCAGTAGTGGTTCAGGCAAGTAGTGGTTTAGACCTAGTTGTCCAGGATGTTTCCCCTCTAGGGCCTTCTGTCAGTATCATGGGGGGCCATCAGATACACTGGAGACCAGGATGCCTATAGTTCCTTTGGGAGGTGGACTGGCCATCCTCTAAGTGATGTGGATGTGGCTGCCACTGGTGGCGATTTGGGCCCTCATGTAATTAGCCCCACTATTCCCACTCCAATCTAGATCAATTTGAGGAAGGTGTTGGACACTAAAGGGGTGACATTTACTATTCCTACCTCAATCTACACCTATTTGGGGAAGGTGTTGGATTTGCTTGTAATGGTGGAGAAATATCCCTGCTATCATTCGCTATTGACTTCCATTGCCCTAGTAGCTGTATCTTCAATTTGATTGGTTAGCTGCCAACTCTTCTGCATTTTGTTGACCATGCCAGGTACTTCCCAACATGCTGGCTCTCTTCATAGAGCTTCTGCTGGAAAGCTTTCCTCCCTGCGATCAGCTCTGGGAGAAATAAGTCTCTAAGCTCTTGCTTAGCTCTAATAAACTGGTCTCATGATGCTTGCCTAGCCGTTGGGTGGATTGGCTTTGAAGCTTCGCTCCTTGTGATCTCAACTGCAGCTTGAAGACTCCTCGGCATGCTATGGTTCCAGGCCCTAGCTTGATTGACCTTATAAGATATCGACTGTCCCCTGGATGCGGCGTTATCTGACTACTTCACCTCAGTGCAGCTACCACAGGTAAAGTGTTTTGTTGAGGAAAATAGTGACGGGGAAATAGCTGTCACCCTTAAAAGCAGCGCAAATGCTAAAGCCAGCGGAAGTGATGGCATACCCACCAAAGTTTATAAGGTTTTTGAGGCGGAATTACCCCCTTTTCTAACAATATATCATATAAAGGAAGCTGTGTCCCTTCAAAAGACTTTCAAAGAGTCTGTGGTAGTGACCTTCCTGAAAGAAGATGAGAATCCATTAGATCCTAATTCCTACCGCCCGTAAACCTGCTTAATGTGGATTATAAATTATTTATGAAAGTCTGGGCTGAGCATCTTGCACCTTGTGCCCACCAGATAATCCATCAGGACCAGCATGGCTGCCAATACCCATTGTCTGATTCAAGCTATTGACTATTTTATAACTAACAAAGAAAAGGCAGCAATTCTAATGATGGACACAGAAAAAGCAATCCATCTCGTCAACTGGCGGGCACTCTTGTTTAACCTGGGAAAATCTGGATTTCCATCTCCATTTGTCTCTTTAGTTGAAGAACCTTTCAATGGATCATCATTAACTCCAAAGAAGCTGGGGCTCTAAGAATAAATCGGGGTATCCGGCAGGGTTGTCCTCTGTCCCCACTGCTTTTTGTCTTTTTATAGAGCCCCTTGCGGTTAGGATTCGCCCAACCCTTTGATTTTGCCTCTTAGGGCTGGGATGGTGAAGATCACGTTGTTTGCCGACGTCACAATTTTATATTTGAAGACTGAGAAGGTAAACATTCAGAATGCCACTGACGAAATCACCTGCTTTACGCAAATAGGCGGATACAAAGTCAACCAAGCAAAAACTGAACCTCTTTTGTTTAATGCAGCTCGTTCCACACTTCCCGCCAGCCTGCAGATGTTTTCCAATCAACCTATAAGATACTTAGGAATTTTTGTGTCACACAACTGCTCTCCTATACCGTCAATAGTCCTGTCGATGATATGTTTGATGTCCCAATATTCTTGACCTGATATTTGTGTAATATGATATATTTTCTGATATTCTGTCCAAACACCCTTAGTATAATGAGTGACCATTTGTTGCACCTCTCCAGGTCACAGGATAGGTCCCGGGACAGACCTGGGCTTCTGCGCATGCACTAGATTGGAGTGAAGCTAGGGCCAAAAATCCATAGGCAGTATACCATATGTACAAAGTCAGGAGCGTGGGCAGGAGAATGCAACTGTGCACCATGCAGAGGCATTACCATCCCAACTGGGTGTCTGAGAGTCCTTGGAAGGTCTGGCTACCGGCAGCATTAGCTCTCTGACACACGTATTGTCAATGCTTCTCTGAACAAGCCAGAGAGGGGTCTTCAGTGGAGTATCTGTCACTATCTGGTATCGGCTGTTAGGTTAATATTCCTCTTCCTAGGGAGTGCTTCCATGCAGAACATGAGGAGCTTTGTTCAGGAGCAGCATCTGGCAGGTACTACTAGGTGAATGCAACAACCATCTTGGAAAGAAGGTGTTCCCTACTGCAGTGCTACAGATCATCAGTCTAGGAAATTAAATCAGTTTACTGAACACATAGGATAATACATTTGGGAGCAGTGCTGCACCTAATGCAAACGCTTTACTGTTGTTTATTCTATACTATGTTTTCTATCAGTACATGCGTTCCTAAATGCCATTGTGCAAGGTGCAGCCTTTCTGCAGCTCTTTTTAATATAAAGTTGTTTTTTAACTGTCATTTTCAGTAACATAGCTGAGAAGGCGCCTTTATTTTATGTGTGCTTGTGTTAACTTTGATGCATTAACTCTGTTGTCTCACTTTCTCACTGTTCCCCTCTGCCTCACCCCAGTCTCCCAAGAAACTGAACTATAAACACACTGTCATTTGTGCTTCCTCTAAGCTCATACAAAAACTAGACCATTGATCTGGCATGTGAACTCCATTGGCTCACACGAGGAATCCCCTCATCAAAGATGGCTGCTGCATCAATAAGATAAGGCTCCACCATCTTAGTTGACAAGCTTTGACTCACGAGCCAATGGCGATCGCCAACCTCGCTGCAATGTTTCTTCTCTTTCCATGATAGCGCATCTCCTGCTGCAGGTGTCCCATGCACTGTGGTTGTGCTCATCCAGAACCTGCAACAGGCTATCAGCCACGTTCACTGTGGCCTCCTCCCTTTCAAGAGTACACCACCTCAGCCAGCTGCACTCCTCAATACAAGAAACATTTTGTCAGCCTGAGGATGATGAGTCACATTGCTTTCCCTGCATCATAACCAGACTTATGACAATCTAATAGGGAAACTGCTTTATCAGAAGTAAGGATGTTCCCAAAACCTTGCCCCATTCATCCTTCCGTCCAGTCCATTGGTATGCCCCTCCCCTCATCGGCTCTGGGGTCTGTCATTCATCTTCTTGGTCAGTCTCTGCGTCTGATGCCACTTCTCTCTCCCGCTGCTGCCTCCATGCAGCATCCCACCTCGGGCCTGATCCTTGTAACTGGCTACAGCCATCAGCCCCTTTCTTCCTTCCATCCATCCCCCATGTGTGCCTGCACCTCCACCCATCCGGGAATGCCTCTGTGCCCATTTCTTGTCTTTCACAGTCTCTGCATCTGACTGACATACAGATCAATCCTACTCCTGTCTCCATGTCCTAGAGGCCTGTGCCACATCTCTACCTATCCCTGTCAACGCCTGTCCCGAATGCCAAAGCTAGACCTCTTGGCTCTGCAAATGCTTGATGCTCCTGGGGCTCCTTCCCCACTTTAGGCTTTCTTCCATGCTCAGTTTTCACCACAGAGTCACCTTTTCTAAAGCAGAAAAATTGTGACCAGAGGGTGGCAAGATGTCCATGTGCGCCCAACGAGACACCTTGAACTGCAGTCAGCGCTGCCTCTATGATGTTGACCAACAAGTATTACTTGTTATATTTGTTTATATGTGTACATTACATATCCTAATTATTTGTTTTCCTTCTTGCAGTGACGCAGTACACCATCACCTACTTCAACATCCACGGTAAGTGCCATGTCATCTCCTCTTTTAAATGCAGAGGGAAACACAGAGTAAGGTGGACTGAGGAGCACCATGAGCTGCGTGACCTCAGCCGGCTTAAAATGGCCGCTGGCACCTTTCTTGGCCCTGAGCTCAAAACAGAGAGTTGGTCCCATTTCTCTACTGAGTCTAGAGCAAAGGAATAGTTAGAACCCTCCGGAAGGACCACTTTGTCTAAAGAGAGGTGATGTCATTGACTACCCTCTGTGGCTATGACACCGCCTCCCACCTGTGGCATTGAGTACTACAACAGCTGTGGACGTGACTGCCCTCTGTGGCCAACAGCGTGTACAGCAGCAATGACACCACCTCCCACCTGTGGCATTGAGTACTACAGCACCCTTGGACATGACTGCCCTCTGTGGCCAACAGCGTGTACTGCAGCAATGACACCACCTCCCACCTGTGGCATTGAGCACTACAGCAGCTGTGGACGTGACTGCCCTCTGTGGCCAACAGCGTGTACTGCAGCAATGACAGCACCTCCACCTGCGGCATTGAGTACTACAGCAGACGTGTCATTGTCTGCCCTCTGCGGGACTGAGTACTACAGCACCTGGGTAATGGACTTCCTTCCATGGCCCCATTAGCACTGCAGCTATTTCATGAGCTTCCCTTCCATTCATTTAATGAAGTCTACAATGATTTCCTACTCTGCCCTCTTTTGTTATTGAGTAGAACTGTAGCTAGGTCAGGCCCTCTCACCCAAGGGCAGAAGACCAGGTAAGCTCACCATGTTTATGTGGTTCCTAATACTGGTGAATAAGGTGCTTCTAAGTACTAATTTTGCAAAGCAATAAAAATCAACATCAAGTTGTTTTGTGAATATAAATAGCTGAGTTTGGTGTGCTTGTCTCTGAGTTCCAATCTCTTTTGTGCATTCAAGAGGCATAGGTGTGTATAACCCCCTTACTAAGTCTAGGCTCATGGAGACTATGTATGCAGGTCATGTAAAGCATCTGTAAGTATGTGTAAGTCTACAGTATTGTGTGTGACTATGTAGTGCAGATTTAGAGCAAAAGAAACCACGAGGACTGTAGAATTCTGCTTAGCTTTTGTGGGAACAGTCTTTGTGGGTGGTATGTTCACTAGAGAGCAGGTATTTAATAACTGACCACCCCGATTAATGAAAGTCTGTTGATGAGTTTAATCAATTAATCAGGATTTGTAAAGCACAGCCAATCACCTGACAGGGTATCAAGGCGCTTGCATGTTCTGGAGGCTCATTCGAACAGCCAGGTCTTTAGAGCCGTTCAGAATTCTGGAAATGAAATGATGGATGGTCCAGAGTTGCGAGGGGAGGCTGCAGAAACAAACAGGAGAAATCAGTGAAAATGAAGGAAAAGGAAGGTGAAGGCACACAAAAATGGGGGGAAAAGCAAGGAGAAGGCAGTGAGAATGAGGGAAAAGCAAGCAGAAGGCAGTGAGAATGAGGAAAAAGCAAGCAGAAGGCATTGAGAATGGGGGAAAAGCAAGCAGAAGGCAGTGAGAATGGGGGAAAAGCAAGCAGAAGGCAGTTAGAATGAGGGAAAAGCAAGCAGAAGACAAGATCAGGAGCGATGCAGCAGCACAAGGAGAGCTGGACCTGGGAGTTGCATCTTAGCTGGTGTTGTCGTAGTCTTCCCGTGGGGTTAAGGTGAAAGGACTAACATGCTGTGATGGCATGTGCTGGAATAAGCTTAATAGCCTTGGGTTGAGACATTGTGCGATGTGACATTATATGATTGGGCGTGATGCCTGAGGGGGATGGAGTGCGTGCTTGTGATAGGGTGTTGTTGTTAGTCAATGCTTGTTTATTGGCTATGTCCCTGAAGCACAAAAGCATATTAAGTTGGCATAAAAATAAAAAATGAACTTGAATTAGGTAGAAAGATAATGCGTACTATAGCATACTGCATAGAGGAACATACATGTGTCAAGTACATTAATACACTTTCAATGGCAACATTAAAAAGTGTGGAGAAAAGAACAGACCAGCAGCTGAGTGCAGTAAAACTAAGGCTCGTCAAACAGCAGAATGAAACTCTATGGTTTATTTAGGGGTTGTAGACCGAGCTATGATTTCTTTTGGTCACTTTGGAGTTCTGTGATTGGTGAGTTAGAGACTAGCACAGAGGGGGAGGTAGTTAAGTCCAGTCAGATCTAGTGGAGGTGGGTGGAGGGGCTCCTGAAATTCTTCAGTCACACACCTCTTCCAAGAATACTTCAGCTGGATCCTTGTTTGAAAAGCTTTGGGTTCAGTGTGTGTCTGTTGATTGCAGTGACATTGGACCTCATCTTTGCATCCACTGGAAGAAAGTGATTCACTTCTAGGCTGGAATCCTAGAATCTGTTTATCATGCTGAACATAAGGATATTTGTACTACGTGAGGCTGAACTGGAAGTACGCCTTCCTCACAGGTGTGCATAAGGCAAATGGAGTCATAATGATTTTGAAATATTTTAAACTAGATCCTTGTGACAAGCCCAGAGTTTTGCATTTTCACTCTGATTTCCCTCATGGTGCAAGGAGGCATGTGCTGAGGGTGTGCCAATTACATATTGAGCTGATGAACAGGTATGTTAGTCCTCCAAAGAATCTGAGCTCAAAGATGCCTTCTTCAGCAGCTGAGTTCATCCACACCGACAGACCGTGGAGATTTATAATCTGATAACCAAGGCTTAGCAATGTTCCATAGCTCATTCCAGGCCTGGAAAACATATAGAAATGAAAAAAAGACTTTCCTTTCTAAATGCAGAAACAACCTGCCTTAGCCATTTTAAGAGGTATGCAAAGCATAATAGTGTGCAATTTAGTGGATCAGCTTAGCTCTAAAAATACTTTTAAAGGAAGAATCAGTTATCATACTTTTGTTTATGTTAATACTGCAGGACTGAGAGCGTGTCAAATGGCAGTTTTTCCTATATTATGGCCCCACTGAAAGACCAAATCATATTTGAATGAATATTCCCAGAATATACTTTGATCATGGAACTGCACAGTATGTGTGGAGAGTCTGTAGGTGCAGCAGTTGTAAGGAGATGTACCGGTGTGGAGGAGAAGCTCAGTGGGAATGCACTGGTCGCAGTAATGAAGGGTGGGGTTGAAGCCACGAAGACCGAAGGTTCCCCAAACAGGTGAACAAGCGCCATGAGGCCCACCTGTGAGACTGTGAGACCCGAGAAAGGCCAGCAGTTGAATAAGGCCAGGCAGCAGCTGGAGCCCACTGCAAAGCTTGACTCTACTTGAGAGGAGGAACTCAGTGGAGGATTGAGTAGCTTGAAGGGTCAGAGTGTGAAGGATCCAAGCACCGAACCTCGAGGGGACCTGAGTAGATCTGAGTGGACTTGAGTGGCCCTGAGAGGACCTGAGTAGACCTGAGTAAACCTGAGTGGACCTGAGTGAACCTGAGTCGACCCGAGTGGACTTGAGTGGACTGGAGGGCACCTGAGTGGACCTCAGTGGACCTGAGAGGACCTGAATGGACTGGAGTGGACTGGAGGGAACCTGAGAGGACCTGAGTGGACCTGAGAGAACCTGAGTGGACCAGAGGGGACCTGAGTGGACCTGAGAGGAGCTGAGTGAACCTGAGTGGATCTGAGAGGACCTGAGTGGACTTGAGTGGGCCAGAGGGGAACTGAGTGGACCTGAATGGACCTGAGAGAGCCTGAGTGGACCTGAGGGGACCTGAGTGGACCTGATTAGACCTGAGTGGACCTGAGTAGATCTGAGTGGACCCAAAGGGAACTGAGTGGACCTGAGCACAATGGAGTTAAAAGGGGCAGGTGTGCTGATGCCAGGCCCGGCAGACCATCTGCCTTCTCTCCATTGAGTACCACGATAAACCCAACCCCAGGGGTTTCCTCCAAGCAGCACGAGTAGTTGTTGGCACCCCAGGAAAGATGATAAAGACATTTAAAGTTGATACAGCCAACGCAGTAAGAGATTAGTGGCTGGGGTAAAGGCTAGGAGTATGCGTTGCATTGCAGAGGTCCAGTAGGCATAGGGCCAGCATGCAATAAGACTATATTATTTCACCAAACACTAAAACCAGACTTTGGTGCAATGTATGCATTTTAGATAATTCCATATCCATTCACTTTACTATCTGCTGTCCCATCAACTTGTCGTAGGAGAACCTATGCCATACACCAGAGAAGAGTGTTACTAACATGTGGACTCAATCTAAAATAAGAATAAAAACTCTACGGTAATCGGGAAGGTGGCTACCGAGATCACCCTCTGAAGGAAAAAAAATAATTTAAAGTTCAGGATTAAATATATTCTCACCCCCAACCAACAAATACTGTTACTACTTAACCAAGTTAGACCTATAGAAGAATGAGAAGCAGGTGGGTGATATAGAAAATAACATTGATAATGCAAAAAAAATATAAACATAGTAACCACCACCCAGGAATAACTCAGTATTATCCAGGAGAGAAAATCCACTGGAAGAATAAATGCATGGCAGGTAAGTTGCCACCTAAATGAAGTATTGGTTATAATATAGTGAGTTATAAATCTATCCTAGAAACATAGAAGTGCCTCGGAGCAAAAGCAACCAAAGAACATAGTGGTTTGTTCAACGCTTTCAGGGAAACTAATTTACAAAATCATTAACTTCAGGAAGGACAAGTCCCAAAACAGAGGAGATTTTTGTTCCATACATCACTGATTAATTAAGCACAAATAGTAGTGTGCAATGGGATATGGTGGGAGCACCCCTCTCCCCCAGGTCCTACAAGGGCACAGGAGACATTGAAATCAAACCAATTCTAGGATCTCAAATGACAGTAGAAATATAGAACATTTTGCAACCCATTTTTAATCAATCAATCAATCAGGATTTATGAAGTGCAGCAAATCACCCGTGAGGGTCTTAAGGTGCTGGCATTGCTAGCTGCTTTGCAGTGCTCTGTTCATTCAAACAGCCAGGTCTTGAGTCCTTTTCTGAATTTCTGGAGTGATGCGGCGATCCTGAGGTGCAGGGGAAGATCGTTCCGAGCTGTGGTCATTAGGTGAGAGTAGGAGGATCCTCTGATGTTGGATCAGCAGATTTGGGAGGTGTCAGTGAGGAAAAGGGAGGTGGATCTCAGGTGTCTGATTGGTTAGTGGAAGGTCATTCGTTAGTTTGTTGATGTATGATAACCTGCTGAATGATTCTGATCACTATATTGAATGAGGTCACATCAGCTATATTGAAGCATCTCCCAGACATAGGGGGTCATTCCAACTTCGGCGGGCGGCGGAGGCCGCCCACCAAAGTTCCCCCGCCAGAAGACCGCACTGCGGTCAAATGACCGCGGCGGTCATTCTGACTTTCCCGAAAAGGCCGCTCGCCCACCCAGCGGGAAAGACCCAGCAACGATGAAGCCGGCTCCGAATGGAGCCGGCGGAGTTGCTGGGGTGCGACGGGTGCAGTGGCACCCGTCGCGATTTTCAGTGTCTGCTAAGCAGACACTGAAAATCATTATGGGGCCCTGTTAGGGGGCCCCTGCACTGCCCATGCCAGTGGCAGGGGGCCCCACGACACCCGCCAGGAACAGGATGGCGGGAAGGGGGTCGGAATCCCCAAGTGCCTCATATCCTCTTCTCCCACAGACAGCATTGAAAAGAATGACAAGATGTCAAATGAAGAGGTCGATTCCAAGAGACCCTTCGTGAAGGTAGAAACAGAGAAAGGCAGCGCAGGGCCACACTTAGATACCAGGAATGGCAGAGACGCGTATCAGAAGAAACAGATGAACATCTCATTGAGCTGCAATTCACGCAGAGCCTTGATGACATTAGAGGAAAACACTGTATCTGCAGATATAAATCACAAAGGTTACCTACAACTCTAAGAAGAATTCTGGACTGCACAAGGACCACACCTGGTGGAGGTACCTAGTGGAGGTATTTGCAATGTGGGTCCCAGATCCATTCCAGGTAAAATGGGGGGGGCATGAGGCTCCCTCCCAGGCCGAATTTGGCCCTGGGAACCCCATCCCCAAGGGCCTAGCCTTAATTCAATAGAGGAGGGGGGTGCGCTGCCCCGCTCCCTGGACCGATCTTGTCCTCGGGGGGGGACCCTATAAACTGGGACCCGGCCTTCAATAAATGGAGGAGGAGCATACATGCCAACCCTCCCGATTCGGGCGGGAGACTACCGGTTTCAAGGCTAGTCTCCCTCCTGCCTATTTCTGCATGTAAAAACCCGACTTCTCTGCGGGCTTCAGCTGACAGGGCCCGGTCTTGTGTAACTCGCAGTATGCACTGCCAGTAACTTACTCCTGCAGGCCAATGCACAGCACTTGCATCGTGCTTTCTCAGTATGCCATAGCGCTTTCTCCATGCACCTGACAGGTAAGGAAAAAAAAACGTACATTTGCATATCTAATATCCTACTCTGCAGCACCAGACTTCCAAATCCCATACATAACAGTAACTCGATTCAGGCTCCAGTAGAAGTCAATGGGGGGAATACATTCTTCAGATTTTTTTCTACATATCTCCCACTTTTCTCTTCTAAAATGTTGCCCTGTATGGAGGGGGTTTGCACGCCCCCCCACGGCCAATTTTGACCCCAGGGATCTCATTCCTGGGGCCAAGCCATCTGTTCTGGTTGCCTCCCAGAGCACTCCGTGGGTAATGGGACTGCAGGTGGAACTTCAAGGGCCCCCGCGGTCCCAGCCGGTTGCCCGCATCCTGCTGGTGCAGGCATTGATTTTGCACACAGGCACTACTAAACATGCAGCTCCCTGTCTGTAAAAGCAATTGTTTCATCTGCTTTCCTGCCCGAATCTCTGTGGGCAGGGAAACAGAAGAAACTTCCACTTCCACTGGGCAGGAGCACTTTAACAGCTCCCGCCCGCTGGAGCCAGAGTGTTTGCTCTTACTTGGTGGGAGCTGTCAAACCTCCCACCAAATCACAGCAAACAGCTATGTACTGGGGGTTGGCACCCTGTGACATAGCAGGAGGCAGCCCTAGAAGGGGGCACGGTCCCCACGGCCATTATTGGCTCCTCAAGGGGGATGCGTGGCTCCCCCTCTAATCTTTAATTTAGCCCCAGGGAGGCGGTGGTCCCGGGGGTCCACAGTGGACCCCTTCATCATCTTATTTCAGCCCCAGGGAGGTGGTGGTCCCTGGGGCTGCGGGGGGGCCTGAGCTAAGGGGTCAGGGTGTTCCTACCCTGCCCCCCTATTCTTTTTTTTCTTTTTTTCTTCCTAGTTGGAGTGTTGGCAGCCAATGAGATCTCAGCATGAGATTGGGGGTATTGGTAAAGCCTTCACACCTCTAGATATTTATATTTATTTTTCTTTTAATATCTCAAAAACTACTGAACCGATTTACACCAAACAACAAAAGGGCTTAAAAGCCACTTTCTGGACCAAAAGCTACCTTTTTGCCAAATTTGGTATAATTCCATCCAGCAGTTTGGGCTGTAGTTGTGTTCAAAATTCCTATTGGAATTATAATAGGAAATGCACTTTTTGTGAGCTCCCCCCCTTTTCTTAAAACAAAAGTCTTGAAGATTTGTCAAACGGCGCCAAAGGTATAGCCAAGTCAAAAAAAGCTTTTTGTATGGTAACTAGGTCCTAACTATAACAACCTACTGGTGGCCGCCGGTAGGTAATATATGTATAAGTATATGTCAAGTTGGGTCTTGTTGGTAACAGGGATGTTATACTTATGCTCACATTTTAAATGTACCAAACTATAGAAGTTCACCTGTTATAGTTAACTATAACTAGCGCTCCCACAATGCAGTTGTTTATGAATAACAGTACAACAAATGTTGCAATGATAGTAGCAATGATGTTATAAAAGATGTAACGAGAGCTGTAATATCTGAAGTGATTTGCAGTGCATGGCGAGTGTGAGCCATAGATTCCTCAGAGCACAAGTTATAGTAACTCGAAATAACTCTAACTGTAACAGCTGAATTTCTATGGTTTTGTAGTTTTAAAGTGTGAGCCTAACTATACCACTCCTTTAACCACACAATATACTATGCTTGCAGACATGGAGAATAAAAACAGAAAATGTGATGGTAAAATATACGCATGAGAATGTAGTGAGCAATTTCTTTCAACATATATTAAAATCACTTTAATGTAAATCAGATTTAAAAGGAGCTGTGGCTCAGCATGCGCTATAACTTACAGAGACATTCTCTTTCCTGTGATCAACTATGTACAGAAAATAAACACATTGTCATACATCTCTCCTTTCTGCTCATCACTGTTCCTTTTCGAAAATTAGATAATAAGGTTAAAAAGCAGGTTCTTGTTTTCTTTGTTAAACTGCAGCTGTAATGGTGCTCCGTGACCCGCCTGTATCTTGGCAGCTGGTTCTGGCAGGAGGCATTATGAGTCGCTACTCAAATGTAAAGAAGCATTACTGTTGAGCAAGTGAAGTATTTTGTTATCGCAGGTGACTATAGCAGTCACATCTTGAGTGTTATAAGGAAACTGGAGGGTGGGATTCAGACTCCCATGTGTTATATGGCTCTACAGTGCAGCTGGTATGTATTCCCACATGCAATATCTTGTAACATGTTTGGAAACTCCTAACCTTCCTCTGTCTTTTTCCCTGTAGGCCGCTCAGGGGCCATGCGGTACCTGCTGGCAGACCAGGGCTGTGAGTGGAAGGAGGACAAATTCTCCTTTCAAGACTGGAATGATGGAAAGGTTGAGCTCAAGAAGACAGCGGTGAGTATTTATGAAGAAGGATTTGGTTCTTATCACGCCTCTCGCTACGGTGAGTCTTTGTCGCAAGGTGAGCAAGTGTCCAGCACCTCTTACAGGTCCATTAGTATCTTCCTTGCCAGCTGTTAAGTGTCCGCTCATTCTAGGATGTCACCAAGGAGATCCAGAGGAAATGTGCTTGTATTGAGTGCTCGGTCCTAAGGTCCATAGTTTTGGGTTTTGTGACACCTTGCTGTGTAACAGGGTAAGGGCAGGAGTGTGTGGTATTTAAAATAATACATCTGTGCAGACGCCCTCTTAGATATCATTTCAAGGCTTGCTCCACTTTTGCATCACAAAAAGTGATGCCACTGCGGCACGAGGGGCTCATATATACACCCCTAAGTGTTGAGTGGAGGTGGTGCAGGAAATAGTGGACTTCCAAACTGGGACATGAGCTGGGGTTATTGGAAGACAATCCTTTTTCTAGGAGACCGCCCGGAATGTGCAAACCAAAATACTTTATTTAGGGGGAGGGATGCTAGTACTGACTGAAGGGGGTAAATAACACACTTTTCTGATGCAAGCTTTGATTGTAGCCTGGATGAGTGGAGATACTTGTACTGAGAAAAGATCATGACCTTGAAAGCCACAGGGTCACCTTCCAATGATGTATGATGATATTTGTGACTTTACCTCAGGGCTAGGATGTGAACAGCGTTCACTGGTCTGAAGAAAGCAGGATGTGGACATAGTGATTATGGGGCGTGTCTGTCTTCCAGCTAGACAAGGCCGCATGGATGGTGTAGGAGGCTGGACTGGCTTGTAGTGAGTACCAAGGGGTACTTGCACCTTGCACCAGGCCCAGTTATCCCTTATTAGTGTATAGGGTGTCTAGCAGCTTAGGCTGATAGATAATGGTAGCTTAGCAAAGCAGCTCAGGCTGAACTAGGAGACGTGTGAAGCTACTACAGTACCACTTAGTGTCATATGCACAATATCATAAGAAAACACAATACACAGTTATACTAAAAATAAAGGTACTTTATTTTTATGACAATATGCCAAAGTATCTTAGAGTGTACCCTCAGTGAGAGGATAGGAAATATACACAAGATATATATACACAATAGCAAAAATATGCAGTATAGTCTTAGAAAACAGTGCAAACAATGTATAGTTACAATAGGATGCAATGGGGAAACATAGGGATAGGGGCAACACAAACCATATACTCCAGAAGTGGAATGCGAACCACGAATGGACCCCAAACCTATGTGACCTTGTAGAGGGTCGCTGGGACTATTAGAAAATAGTGAGAGTTAGAAAAATAACCCTCCCCAAGACCCTGAAAAGTGAGTGCAAAGTGCACCAAAGTTCCCCTAAGGACAAAATAGTCGTGTTAGAGGGAGAATGCAAGGAAAACACAAATCAGCAATGCAACAACGATGGATTCCTGTCTGAGGGTACCTGTGGAACAAGGGGACCAAGTCCAAAAGTCACAAGCAGCTCGGAGATGGGCAGATGCCCAAGAAATGCCAGCGGTTGGTGCAAAGACGCTCTTACTAGGCTGAAGAACTGTGAATACTGCAGGAACGACAAGGGCTAGAGACTTCCCCTTTGGAGGATGGATCCCCCACGCCTTGGAGAGTCGTGCAGAAGTGTTTTCCCGCCGGATGGACGCCAACAAGCCTTGCTACACGCAAATCGTGCGTTTGGCGTTTTTGGACGCTGCTGGGGCCCAGGAGGGACCAGGAGGTCGCAAATTGGACCTGCAGAGAGAGGGGACGTCGAGCAAGACAAAGAGCCCTCACTGAAGCAGGTAGCACCCGGACAAGTGCCAGAAACAGGCACTACGAGGATGCGTGAAACGGTGCTCGCCGAAGTTGCACAAAGGAGTCCCACGTCGCCGGAGACCAACTTAGAAAGTCGTGCAATGCAGGTTAGAGTGCCGTGGACCCAGGCTTGGCTGTGCACACAGGATTTCCGCCGGAAGTGCACAGGGGCCGGAGAAGCTTGCAAAGTCGCGGTTCCCAGCAATGCAGCCCAGCGAGGTGAGGCAAGGACTTACCTCCACCAAACTTGGGCTGAAGAGTCACTGGACTGTGGGGGTCACTTGGACGGTGTCGCTGGATTCGAGGGACCTCGCTCGTCGTGCTGAGAGGAGACCCAAGGGACCGGTAATGCAGCTTTTTGGTGCCTGCGGTTGCAGGGGGAAGATTCCGTCGACCCACGGGAGATTTCTTCGGAGCTTCTGGTGCAGAGAGGAGGCAGACTACCCCCACAGCATGCACAAGCAGGAAAACAGTCGAGAAGGCGGCAGGATCAGCGTTACAGAGTTGCAGTAGTCGTCTTTGCTACTATGTTGCAGGTTTGCAGGCTTCCAGCGCGGTCAGCGGTCGATTCCTTATCAGAAGGTGAAGAGGGAGATGCAGAGGAACTCGGCTGAGCTCATGCATTCGTTATCTAAAGTTTCCCCAGAGACAGAGACCCTAAATAGCCAGAAAAGAGGGTTTGGCTACCTAGGAGAGAGGAAAGGCTACTAACACCTGAAGGAGCCTATCACAAGGAGTCTCTGACGTCACCTGGTGGCACTGGCCACTCAGAGCAGTCCAGTGTGCCAGCAGCACCTCTGTTTCCAAGATGGCAGAGGTCTGGAGCACACTGGAGGAGCTCTGGACACCTCCCAGGGGAGGTGCAGGTCAGGGGGGTGGTCACTCCCCTTTCCTTTGTCCAGTTTCGCGCCAGAGCAGGGGCTAAGGGGTCCCTGAACCGGTGTAGACTGGCTTATGCAGAATTGGGCACATCTGTGCCCAACAAAGCATTTCCAGAGGCTGGGGGAGGCTACTCCTCCCCTGCCTTCACACCATTTTCCAAAGGGAGAGGGTGTCACACCCTCTCTCAGAGGAAGTTCTTTGTTCTGCCATCCTGGGCCAGGCCTGGCTGGACCCCAGGAGGGCAGCTGCCTGTCTGAGGGGTTGGCAGCAGCAGCAGCTGCAGAGAAACCCCAGGAAGGGCAGTCTGGCAGTACCAGGGTCTGTGCTACAGACCACTGGGATCATGGAATTGTACCAACACTGCCAGGATGGCATAGAGGGGGCAATTCCATGATCATAGACATGTTACATGGCCATATTCGGAGTTACCATGGTGAAGCTACATATAGGTAGTGACCTATATGTAGTGCACGCGTGTAATGGTGTCCCCGCACTCACAAAGTTCAGTGAATTGGCTCTGAACAATGTGGGGGCACCTTGGCTAGTGCCAGGGTGCCCTCACACTAAGTAACTTTGCACCTAACCTTTACCAGGTAAAGGTTAGACATATAGGTGACTTATAAGTTACTTAAGTGCAGTGAAAAATGGCTGTGAAATAACGTGGACGTTATTTCACTCAGGCTGCAGTGGCAGGCCTGTGTAAGAATTGTCAGAGCTCCCTATAGGTGGCAAAAGAAATGCTGCAGCCCATAGGGATCTCCTGGAACCCCAATACCCTGGGTACCTCAGTACCATATACTAGGGAATTATAAGGGTGTTCCAGTAAGCCAATGTAAATTGGTAAAAATGGTCACTAGCCTGTCAGTGACAATTTGGAAAGAAATGAGAGAGCATAACCACTGAGGTTCTGATTAGCAGAGCCTCAGTGAGACAGTTAGTCACTACACAGGTAACACATTCAGGCACTCTTATGAGCACTGGGGCCCTGGGTTACCAGGGTCCCAGTGACACATACAACTAAAACAACATATATACAGTGAAAAATGGGGGTAACATGCCAGGCAAGATGGTACTTTCCTAGACAACCCCCCCCCCAAACGAAGGACAATAAGACTAGCCATTACCTGATGAGTCTTCATTGTCTAAGTGGAAATATCTGGAGACTCCATCTGCATTGGAGTGGCTACTCCCAGGTCTATGTTCCACTGTATAGTCCATTCCCTGTAGGGATATGGACCACCTCAACAATTTAGGATTTTCACCTTTCATTTGTTTTAGCCAAAGTAGAGGTTTGTGGTCTGTCTGAACAATGAAGTGAGTGCCAAACAGGTATGGCCTCAACTTCTTCAGAGCCCAGACCACAGCAAAGGCCTCCCTCTCAATGGCAGACCAACGCTTTTCTCTAGGGGTCAACCTTCTACTAATAAAAGCAACAGGTTGATCCTGGCCCTCAGAATTAAGTTGTGATAGGACTGCCCCTACTCCTAATTCAGATGCATCAGTCTGGACATAGAATTTTTTAGAGTAACAAGGGCTTTTCAGGACAGGTGCAGAGCACATGGCCTGCTTCAGCTCCTCAAAAGCTTTCTGACAGTTTGCTGTCCATAATACCTTTTTAGGCATTTTCTTGGATGTGAGGTCATTAAGAGGGGCTGCAATGGAGCCATAGTTCTTAATGAACCTCCTGTAATACCCAGTGAGGCCTAGGAAGGCTCTCACCTGAGTCTGAGTGGTAGGGGGAACCCAATCAATAATAGTTTGGATTTTCCCCTGAAGTGGTGCAATCTGTTCCCCACCAACAAGGTGTCCCAGATAAACCACCTTACCCTGCCCTATCTGGCACTTTGAAGCCTTGATAGTGAGGCCTGCCTTTTGCAGGGCCTCCAAAACTTTCCAAAGGTGGACCAGGTGATCATCCCAGCTGGAGCTAAAGACAGCTATATCATCCAAATATGCTGCACTGAAAGCTTCCAGCCCTTGCAGGACTGTGTTCACCAACCTCTGAAAAGTGGCAGGTGCATTTTTCAAACCAAAAGGCATTACAGTAAACTGGTAATGTCCTCCAATGGTAGAAAATGCAGTCTTAGGTTTAGCATCTTCTGACATTTTGATCTGCCAATACCCTGCAGTCAAATCAAAAGTGCTTAGATACTTGGCAGATGCCAGTGTATCTATTAGCTCATCTGCCCTGGGTATAGGGTGAGCATCTGTTTTGGTTACCAAGTTGAGACCTCTATAGTCTACACAAAACCTCATTTCCTTCTTTCCATCTTTAGAATTGGGTTTTGGTACCAGTACCACAGGAGAAGCCCATGGACTGTCAGAGTGCTCAACCACTCCTAGTTCCAACATCTTCTGAACTTCTTGCTTTATGCAGTCCCTGACATGGTCAGGCTGCCTATAGATCTTACTTTTGACAGGTAAACTGTCTCCAGTATCTATAGTGTGCTCACACCAAGAAGTGGTGCCTGGCACAATGGAGAAGAGTTCTGAAAATTGTCCTAGGAGATTTATGCAATTATCTTTCTGCTCAGCAGTAAGACAATCAGCCAAAACTACACCTTCCACAAGAGCATCTTGTTCTGTGGAAGAGAAGAGATCAGGTAGAGGATCACTGTCTTCTTCCTGTCCCTCATCTGTTGCCATGAGCAGGGTGAGATCAGCCCTGTCATAGTAGGGTTTCAGGCGGTTGACATGGAGCACCCTAAGGGGACTCCTGGCAGTGCCTAAGTCAACCAAGTAGGTGACTTCACCCTTCTTTTCAACAATTGTGTGGGGTCCACTCCATTTATCTTGGAGTGCTCTTGGGGCCACAGGCTCCAAGACCCACACTTTCTGCCCTGGTTGGTACTGAACCAAAACAGCCTTCTGATCATGCCATTGCTTCTGGAGCTCTTGGCTGGCCTGAAGGTTTTTACTGGCCTTTTTCATGTACTCAGCCATCCTTGATCTGAGGCCAAGTACGTAGTCCACAATATCCTGCTTAGGAGTTTTTAAAGGTTGTTCCCAACCCTCCTTTACAAGTGTGAGTGGACCCCTAACAGGGTGTCCAAAAAGAAGTTCAAAGGGGCTGAAGCCCACTCCTTTCTGGGGTACCTCCCTGTAGGCAAAAAGGAGGCATGGTAGAAGGATATCCCATCTCCTGCGGAGTTTTTCAGGGAGTCCCATAATCATGCCTTTGAGAGTTTTATTAAATCTCTCCACCAGTCCATTTGTTTGTGGATGATAGGGTGTTGTGAACTTGTAAGTTACACCACACTCCTTCCACATGGCCTTTAAGTATGCAGACATGAAATTGCTTCCTCTGTCTGATACTACTTCCTTTGGGAAGCCCACCCTGGAAAATATTCCCAGGAGGGCCTTTGCCACTGCAGGAGCTGTAGTGGTCCTTAAAGGAATAGCTTCAGGATATCTTGTGGCATGGTCCACTACCACCAAGATAAATCTATTGCCTGAAGCAGTAGGAGGGTCAAGGGGGCCAACTATGTCAACCCCTACCCTTTCAAAGGGAACCCCAACCACAGGCAGTGGGATAAGGGGTGCCTTTGGAGTGCCACCTGTCTTGCCACTGGCTTGACAGGTTTCACAGGACTTACAAAATTCTTTTGTGTCCTCAGACATCCTAGGCCAATGAAACAGTGGTACCAATCTGTCCCAAGTTTTCATTTGACCCAGGTGCCCAGCTAAGGGAATGTCATGTGCCAGTGTTAGGAGGAACTTTCTGTACTCCTGAGGAATCACTAATCTCCTGGCAGCTCCAGGTTTAGGATCCCTATTCTCAGTGTACAAGAGGTTGTCCTCCCAGTAAACTCTGTGTGAGTCACTGACATCCCCATTAGCCTGTTTGACAGCTTGCTGTCTGAGACCCTCTAATGTGGGACAGGTTTGCTGTGCCACACTCAGCTCCTCTCTGGCAGGCCCCCCTTCACCCAAAAGCTCAGCAGTGTCTGCTTCCAGCTCCTCTGGTGTAGGTTCTGCACAGGGAGGGAATTCTTCTTCCTCAGAAGTAGAATCCACTGTAGAGGGAGGGATAGTAGGAAGTGGTTTGCTTCTACTAGCCCTAGCTTTAGGGAGCACTTGGTCCATTGTTCCAGGATCCAAGCTTCCCTGTCCTTTTTGCTTTTTGGCCTGAGCCCTTGTCAAAGCAAAAATATGCCCTGGGATGCCCAGCATTGCTGCATGGGCCTCCAACTCCACATCTGACCAAGCTGATGTCTCCAAATCGTTCCCTAATAGACAGTCTACAGGTAAATCTGAAGCTACCACAACTTTCTTTGGACCAGATACCCCCCCCCAGTTGAGATTTACAACACCCATGGGGTGGCTTTGTGTTATGTTGTGAGCATCGGTTACTTGGTACTGGTGTCCAAGTATGTGTTGTTCAGGGTGCACCAGTTTCTCAATCACCATTGTGACACTGGCACCTGTGTCCCTGTAGGCCTGGACCTCAACACCATTTATTAGGGTTAGTTGCTTGTACTTCTCCAAGTTATGGGGGCAAGCAACCAAAGTGGCTAAGTCAATAGCCCCTTCAGAGACTAAAGTAGCCTCTGTGGTCTCCCTAATCAGACCAACCCCAACTAAATTACCAAAAGTGAGCCCAGCTACTCCCTTGGATTGGCTATTAGTAGGTTTGCTCCCACCACCACTGCTATTAGTAGGGACACTAGGTGTAGCAGTAGGGGTTGTAGTGGTAGGAGCTGTGGTGCCTTTCTTTGGACAACTGGGATCTGTTGTCCAATGGCCTTTTATCTTACATAAATAGCACCATGGTTTCTTTTCCTTGTTCTGATTAAAGGAGGATTTGGGCCCACCACCCCCACCAGAGTGTTTTTGTGGGCCTGATGAAGACTCATTTTTAGATTTGTCCCCACCCTTGTCAGAAGACTTACCATCCTTCTTTTTGTTGCCATCTTTGTCACCCCCTGTATGAACTTTTCTGTTCACTCTTGTTCTGACCCATTTGTCTGCCTTCTTTCCCAATTCTTGGGGAGAGGTCAGATCAGAGTCCACCAAGTACTGGTGCAACAAATCAGACACACAATTATTAAGAATATGCTCTCTCAGGATCAAGTTATACAGGCTGTCATAATCAGTAACTTTACTGCCATGTAACCACCCCTCCAAGGCCTTCACTGCCTGGTCAATGAAATCAACCCAGTCTTGTGAAGACTCCTTTTTGGTATCTCTGAACTTTATCCTGTACTGTTCAGTGGTTAAGCCATAACCATCCAGGAGTGCATTCTTAAGAACTTGGAAATTGTTAGCATCATTTTCTTTTACAGTAAGGAGCCTATCCCTACCTTTTCCAGTAAATGATAGCCATAGGATAGCAGCCCACTGCTTTTGAGGGACATCCTGTACAGCACAGGCCCTCTCAAGTGCAGCAAACCACTTGTTAATGTCATCCCCCTCTTTGTAAGGGGGAACTATCTTATGCAGATTCCTGGAATCATGCTCTTTTGCAGGATGACTATGGGGAATACTGCTGCTGCCACCATGGGTATCTAAACCCATTTTCTGTCTTTCCCTCTCTATTTCTAAAGACTGTCTATCCAAATCCAGCTGTTGCTTCTTGAGCTTCAGTCTGGTTTGCTCCACTCTCAATCTATTGAGCTCCCTTTCCAACAATCTGTCATCAGGGTGGGTGGGAGGGACATTTCTAGATACAGAGGTATGATGGGAATGAACAGAAGGAGACCTGTCCCTTACAGAGGGCACCCTAACAGCTTGGCTACCAGTATAATGTGAGAGCACATCATCAGTATGATGTGATTCAACCTCTGTACCAACTATGTCTAGTAATGGGCAGGCTGAGAAGTTTCTTTCCTGAACCTTTTCCTGGGGGAGTCCTTGGATCAGATTGAGAACCATTAGCTACTTTTTCTACAGATTGGGCACTTATGGCCTTATCCTGTACTCTAAGCATATTAATTAACAGTTCTAAAGAAGGATTCTTCCCTACACTCAAACCTCTCTCTATGCAGAGACTCCTTGCTCCTTTCCAGCTAAGGTGATCATATGCAAGTTTGGACAGTTCAACATTTTTTCCTGTGCCAGACATTTTTTAGAGAGAGTTAAAGTGATAGAAAAAAAGAAAAAAGTTTTCAGAACTTTTTGGAAAGACAGAAAAAACTTTTTAAACTTTTAAGAACTTTTTGAAAGTTTAGAAGTACTTTTCAGCACTTAGAAAAGAGTGAAAAGAGGAAATGCAAAACTTTTTGGCTATGTGTATATACACTGACCTTGTTTTGTATATTTTTCTCTTATGAAAAGTACAATGACAAGAGTGGTAAGTAGTCTCAAGCACTTATCCCACCACTGCACAACCAATGTAGGAGGCTGGACTGGCTTGTAGTGAGTACCAAGGGGTACTTGCACCTTGCACCAGGCCCAGTTATCCCTTATTAGTGTATAGGGTGTCTAGCAGCTTAGGCTGATAGATAATGGTAGCTTAGCAAAGCAGCTCAGGCTGAACTAGGAGACGTGTGAAGCTACTACAGTACCACTTAGTGTCATATGCACAATATCATAAGAAAACACAATACACAGTTATACTAAAAATAAAGGTACTTTATTTTTATGACAATATGCCAAAGTATCTTAGAGTGTACCCTCAGTGAGAGGATAGGAAATATACACAAGATATATATACACAATAGCAAAAATATGCAGTATAGTCTTAGAAAACAGTGCAAACAATGTATAGTTACAATAGGATGCAATGGGGAAACATAGGGATAGGGGCAACACAAACCATATACTCCAGAAGTGGAATGCGAACCACGAATGGACCCCAAACCTATGTGACCTTGTAGAGGGTCGCTGGGACTATTAGAAAATAGTGAGAGTTAGCAAAATAACCCACCCCAAGACCCTGAAAAGTGAGTGCAAAGTGCACCAAAGTTCCCCTAAGGACAAAATAGTCGTGTTAGAGGGAGAATGCAAGGAAAACACAAATCAGCAATGCAACAACGATGGATTCCTGTCTGAGGGTACCTGTGGAACAAGGGGACCAAGTCCAAAAGTCACAAGCAGCTCGGAGATGGGCAGATGCCCAAGAAATGCCAGCGGTTGGTGCAAAGAAGCTCTTACTAGGCTGAAGAACTGTGAATACTGCAGGAACGACAAGGGCTAGAGACTTCCCCTTTGGAGGATGGATCCCCCACGCCTTGGAGAGTCGTGCAGAAGTGTTTTCCCGCCGGATGGACGCCAACAAGCCTTGCTACACGCAAATCGTGCGTTTGGCGTTTTTGGACGCTGCTGGGGCCCAGGAGGGACCAGGAGGTCGCAAATTGGACCTGCAGAGAGAGGGGACGTCGAGCAAGACAAAGAGCCCTCACTGAAGCAGGTAGCACCCGGAGAAGTGCCAGAAACAGGCACTACGAGGATGCGTGAAACGGTGCTCGCCGAAGTTGCACAAAGGAGTCCCACGTCGCCGGAGACCAACTTAGAAAGTCGTGCAATGCAGGTTAGAGTGCCGTGGACCCAGGCTTGGCTGTGCACACAGGATTTCCGCCGGAAGTGCACAGGGGCCGGAGAAGCTTGCAAAGTCGCGGTTCCCAGCAATGCAGCCCAGCGAGGTGAGGCAAGGACTTACCTCCACCAAACTTGGGCTGAAGAGTCACTGGACGGTGGGGGTCACTTGGACAGTGTCGCTGGATTCGAGGGACCTCGCTCGTCGTGCTGAGAGGAGACCCAAGGGACCGGTAATGCAGCTTTTTGGTGCCTGCGGTTGCAGGGGGAAGATTCCGTCGACCCACGGGAGATTTCTTCGGAGCTTCTGGTGCAGAGAGGAGGCAGACTACCCCCACAGCATGCACAAGCAGGAAAACAGTCGAGAAGGCGGCAGGATCAGCGTTACAGAGTTGCAGTAGTCGTCTTTGCTACTATGTTGCAGGTTTGCAGGCTTCCAGCGCGGTCAGCGGTCGATTCCTTATCAGAAGGTGAAGAGGGAGATGCAGAGGAACTCGGCTGAGCTCATGCATTCGTTATCTAAAGTTTCCCCAGAGACAGAGACCCTAAATAGCCAGAAAAGAGGGTTTGGCTACCTAGGAGAGAGGAAAGGCTACTAACACCTGAAGGAGCCTATCACAAGGAGTCTCTGACGTCACCTGGTGGCACTGGCCACTCAGAGCAGTCCAGTGTGCCAGCAGCACCTCTGTTTCCAAGATGGCAGAGGTCTGGAGCACACTGGAGGAGCTCTGGACACCTCCCAGGGGAGGTGCAGGTCAGGGGGGTGGTCACTCCCCTTTCCTTTGTCCAGTTTCGCGCCAGAGCAGGGGCTAAGGGGTCCCTGAACCGGTGTAGACTGGCTTATGCAGAATTGGGCACATCTGTGCCCAACAAAGCATTTCCAGAGGCTGGGGGAGGCTACTCCTCCCCTGCCTTCACACCATTTTCCAAAGGGAGAGGGTGTCACACCCTCTCTCAGAGGAAGTTCTTTGTTCTGCCATCCTGGGCCAGGCCTGGCTGGACCCCAGGAGGGCAGCTGCCTGTCTGAGGGGTTGGCAGCAGCAGCAGCTGCAGAGAAACCCCAGGAAGGGCAGTCTGGCAGTACCAGGGTCTGTGCTACAGACCACTGGGATCATGGAATTGTACCAACACTGCCAGGATGGCATAGAGGGGGCAATTCCATGATCATAGACATGTTACATGGCCATATTCGGAGTTACCATGGTGAAGCTACATATAGGTAGTGACCTATATGTAGTGCACGCGTGTAATGGTGTCCCCGCACTCACAAAGTTCAGTGAATTGGCTCTGAACAATGTGGGGGCACCTTGGCTAGTGCCAGGGTGCCCTCACACTAAGTAACTTTGCACCTAACCTTTACCAGGTAAAGGTTAGACATATAGGTGACTTATAAGTTACTTAAGTGCAGTGAAAAATGGCTGTGAAATAACGTGGACGTTATTTCACTCAGGCTGCAGTGGCAGGCCTGTGTAAGAATTGTCAGAGCTCCCTATAGGTGGCAAAAGAAATGCTGCAGCCCATAGGGATCTCCTGGAACCCCAATACCCTGGGTACCTCAGTACCATATACTAGGGAATTATAAGGGTGTTCCAGTAAGCCAATGTAAATTGGTAAAAATGGTCACTAGCCTGTCAGTGACAATTTGGAAAGAAATGAGAGAGCATAACCACTGAGGTTCTGATTAGCAGAGCCTCAGTGAGACAGTTAGTCACTACACAGGTAACACATTCAGGCACTCTTATGAGCACTGGGGCCCTGGGTTACCAGGGTCCCAGTGACACATACAACTAAAACAACATATATACAGTGAAAAATGGGGGTAACATGCCAGGCAAGATGGTACTTTCCTACAGATGGCTTGTTTGGGGCACAGCATTGCGTGCTGAGACTGTGCTATATTGGTCTCATTGCAAACCCCTCGACTCTTACAGATAGGGAGGGAATCCCATAAACATTGCCACATGGGCCTGGAGGTTCTATGAAGTGCACATGATTAACAGCACACATTGGTACTCATGGGGTGACCAGGCTGAGGATTTGACTACCCCTGGTTATAGTCCCAGGTTACCACCTGGAGCTAATCCGTAACTGACAGGTTCTTGAGCGGATCCCGTCAACCGCTGAGCTTTGACCTATAACTGTTAAATTCATCAGGATCCGCTCACTGCTCCCAGTGCATTGACTGTTTTTTCATTCTCCTGCTTTTTCAGATTTTTGGGCAGTTACCCATGTTTGCCGATGGTGATTTTATCCTGTTCCAGTCCAATGCCATTCTCAGATATCTTGGGCGCAAACACGGTAAGCACCATACAAGGAGGTGTGGAGCACTGTCTCATGATGGGCTTTGGGGAATCCTTCCTTTTGATAGAAGTAAGGAGTGAGGTGAACGTAGAGGGATTTGAAGGTCTCACAAATGCTCAGTTCAACAAAATCTTCAGTGCTTCAAGAGCAATGAAGCCCTCAGTACACCAGGGTTCAGCGAAGGTTTTAGCACCAGGACGTGGAGAAGCCTAACAGGGGAAGGTTTCTAATCTGGCTTGCTGTGCTCACAGGAGGCTGAACAAGCATAGACTGGTTGTGAACCCTGCCTCTATGCCTGACTATTCCTGGTTTAGTGTGTTGCCTCCTTTCCATCCTCTTAAAAATGTCACATTCCCTCACAGATCTCTACGGGAAGAACAACAAGGAAGCTGCGCTCATTGACATGGCCAACGACGGAGTGGAGGACCTGCGTGAGAAGATTTATAAGTGCCTTACCCAAGAGTGGGTAAGTTTTTCTTATGTTTACTTCAAGGTGGCCTCTAGTATGATGGGTCCTCTCTTAAATCAATTCATGGTGCCAAAAGAGAAATCTTCAACAGTGCACAGAGGTGGCTGGCCTATCCGGAAATGAGGTGACTCCCCCAGTCTATCTTTCTGTGAGGTGCAGAGTAAATCATGTCAGGCAAGAACGTAGAAGCCCGCCTAGCTATGACAAATTGTGACGCTTCTTGCCTCAATTACTTATCAGTAGCATTCGTCTTGCCAAGGTTAATGACAAATTATGAGGCGTTGAGCCTCCAAGACACAACCCATATGAGTAAAACAATTGTCGGTGTATAAATCTCTCCCACCTTCCTTACCTTTTTTATTTGTTGAATCAAGCTACTGATCAAAGTTGGCCTGGTCAAGGAACTTTGCAAGAAATCTTGGCAAAGGAAGTGCTCAGAGTAATGTAATTGCCAGTAAGTAATTGAGGTATTACCGCTTCGTACTCCTTTGCTGCAATGAATTACCAATTGCGATATAGCAAGCAAAAAAAGATACCAGGACAACAGAGATGCAGAATCACTTCCAAAAAAATGTTTAATCAATCAACTACCTTTCTTTGTTGCATCACAGCAGATAAGACTTTCAAGCCAAAAGCATCTTGTATTTCTGGCTTCTGTAACCCTTTGTAAAGTTTCACAAATGATGGTGACAGTGCCTCCCATGGGGCAGCTCTGCATATTTCTGTCACAGAGGCACCTTAGGACTCTGCTACTGAGGTTGACGAACCACTTGTCAATCTGCCTCGAAAGCTTGGGGAAGAGGCCTTCCTGCCATCTTGTATGCTAAGGTGATCATGGATTTGACATATCTGCTAAGTGATTGTCTCAATGGTTTTAAACCTTGTTTGAGAGGACCAAAGCTTCAAAAAGAGAATTTGACTCCTCATATCTAGTCACAGCAACCCTTTCCAAATAAGTCATGAGAGCCATCTTAACATCAAGATGGAGACCCTTCTCCTCAGTCTTGGGGTAGGGAAAGACCGGTAAGACCATCTCTTGCTCTGTATGAAAGGTCGAATAAATCTTGGGCATGAAGGAATGGCTCAAATGCAGGACAACCCCAATCATGAACATTTTGAAAAAATAGATGTTGAAAGGACAGAGAACCTAATTCTCCCAATCGTCTTTCAGAAGTTAAAGCAACAAGACAGAATGCTTTGAATGTCAAAAGCAAAAATCAGTGAAGTGAAAGAGTTCAAATGGTGAATCCTGCAACACTTGTAGGACCAATAAGGACCGAATGAGGGTCAAGAAGAAGGTCAGTATTATTAAAGCCTTTAAACAGTCAAGAAACTAAATTATTGTCATTGTCCAGGTTTCCTCCTGGACCTCAAAAGACTTTGCCAACCGCCCAGTACAACTTCAAAGTTGCAACTTTAAGGCCCAAACCAAAGCCGCCCTGGAGATACTCCAGAACCTGACCTAAAGTTGTTGTTTGTGGACATTGTTGTTTCGATGTGTACCATCTAGAAAAGGTACCCCAATGACCATCATATGAGGATAGATTGGACATTTTTCTTGAGTTGTGGACAGATAATCGTCTATCCACCAGTGCAGACCTCTCAGACACTAGGCTGCCAATCTAAGCCTTCTCAGGCTGCTGACATGAAGATGAGGGTAAACAGTGTGGAAGTGACCTAGGGAAGAGGTTGTCCCCAATCGACTTTCATAATTGCTACCAGAGTGAACCAGGCGAGTGAGGCCAGGCTGGATCAATAAGAATCATGTCTGCCAACTCCCTCCTCAGACTGATCAAGAATTTCTGAAGAAGAGGGAATTTTTAAAGAAGAGGCCCTGTGATTGTGGTCAAGACAGAGCATTGAGGCCCCAAGTGCATTCCTCTCTTCTCCTTGCACAGAAAAGTGGAACTAAGGTGTTCTGCTGGGTGGTAAATAAGTCTATGATTGTGTTAGAAATTGGGTCTCCAGTTGGCAGAGGTATGTACACTGGCCAAGTCGGGACCACAACCTTAGTCACGGTAAGGCAGATACATAACCTAAATTAACCTGTGCTCACCCGCTGGTTGCTTGACACAGAGCAGACAGGCTTAACTTAGAAGGCAATGTGTAAAGTATTATGCAACACTTAAATCACAGTGACACAGTGAAAGACACCACAAAAAGACTCAACACTAGGTTAGAAAAATAGAGAATATTTGTCTAAATAAAAAAGAAGACCAAAACTACAAAAATCCAATGAAACAATCAACAGTTATACTATTTCCTCACAGAAGAGTTGAATTCATTAAATAATAGCTGAAAATCTCCTTGTGGTATTACAGGAGTGCTTAGAACCTCTGTAGTGCCCAAGTTATAATGTTGAGCAAGGGAAAAGTGTTTCCTCCAGCGTTCCCCCCAATAAATCAATGTGTTAGCAGAACAGGCTTGTGCTGGAAAATATACAGGCACTCCCTTTATGGGGAATACGGTAGTACTCTAGGTGACTTACGGAGTGCAGCCACAGCCTTCCTGGTAGTGTTTGGGCTTCACCGAAGTCCGGCTTGGACCACGCAGGCAGTGGCACCAGCACAATCCTTGAGATAAAGGGGGAACTGTGGCCCGGTTGAGGGTGGGCTGTGCAACATTGGCAGGCCCTGTATAAGGGGCCTGTGTCCTCGGAAGTGAGATATCTATCTCCAGCCCGGTGGCCAACATAGTACCGCCCATGGCATTATGAGCTGGTCTACCGCCATGGTTTAATGGAGGCATGCTAGGGTCAGGTACTACCCTGCTACGCTCTGCAGTCTGCAGCTTGGTCAGCTGTAATGTGCAATTTATTAACTCACCTTCATACAGATGGCCTGCCCTTCTCCGACTGTCTTTCAACTCTACCCGGACTCCAAGGAGGAAGATGAGTACTGATAATAATACTACGTCACACACATCATGTATAAAATGTGGATATCCTGTCTGGTGTAAGTAGACTGTGAACAAAACGATGCACTGCAGCACAGGGAAAGGAACGGGATATAGATTTTATTTGAAACATTCGTCACAGGGTATCCTATCTGCCAAGTTCTAAATCAGGCCCTTAGTCCCACTTTACTCCCCAGGCTTCGATCTCCACTACAAATTATTTTCAACAAATACCTTCACTTGGCAGTAAGGAAAGTTAATCTACTGCAGGGCTAAACTAGAAGGATCAGGCTAGGTAGAGGTTTTGGAACAGAATAGTGGGGTATCAGTGATCACCATGTGCTAAGCTTTTGCTTATTCACTCACTTTAGTTGATGAATGACAAAAGGGACAGAACTTATCAGAGAATGACAGAGTGAAGTACTAGTAGGAGGAGACTGAGAGGGTGTTGGGAAACACACCTTGTTTTTGGTTTCTAATGCATTGAAAACTTTGTAATGCCACATTAACTGAGGCAGACGCTCATTACACAGCCAGCACTCCAGTGCTGAATTGAACCATGCTGCAATTAGGTCACGGGTGGCAGCATACCATGGGCAGGGAGGTGATGAACAATGATGACCCAAGGTTGGATATCTGCCTTACCTAACAAATGCAGTATTCTTAATTTGTCAAGAAGCAAGCAATGTGACTCACCATCAACCATCCCTGCTGCCGCCGGGCCTCCCGCTCCAACCGCCTCTCGGGGCACTGACGCTACTGACACTGCCGGCCCTGAGACTGGTGGTCTGTGCGACGGGAAAAAATGTAACATTTTAGATGCCGGATTCGCCTCCCAAGTGATTATTTTCATTTTTGAAGTACAACCTCAATACCTCACTACAGTCCGGTTAGCAGTATCTTCTACTGAAGCTATTACTTTAGGAGGTTTGTTGGTTGACAATGCTTGAAAACCAAGGTAGTTAAGCCAAACTAAAACTTTTTGTAATGGGGGGCAGAGTCCATTATATCCTATGGAACTCGTAATACGGCTGGTGGTATATCCGTCACTTTATTATCACTTTTGGGACGGATTAACACCTCCTCCAAAGTTGTAATAAGCCCTATGGTCGTAGTTTGCAAATGCAATGAGATCTCATACTTTCTTGCCGTGCTGCACTGTCATGGAAACTGCTGGTATACTGCACAAATGAACTGATAACACAACATTGTGGGTGTCCATGACCATGGCCACTCTCTCATTGATTGTTTGACCATGAGCAAAAAAACATTTTCACTTACTTGGGCCTGCAATCTTCACAGTACCAAAAATCAAATCTGTTCTATTTGTCTTAAAGTACAACACGATATATGAGGGGAGAGGGAAAGCTTACTAGCAAAGCAGAAGAAAGCTACAGAGTACAGACAGGAGGAAATCAGCTACAGAAACATGAAATACAGAAAAAACGATAATGCAGGGATAACAAGAATTTATTAACAAACATTAGATAGAGGATAGAAAAAGGAGACAGTATACAAAACAAACAAAGCACTATGCAAAATACCTGGTGTCTAGTGATCTTTTCAACCTCCTGGGGGGTAGATTTGGGGCAACCACCCCAATTGGGGCAATCTTGCTAACTGTCCCAGGGGTGCTGAAAGACTGTCTACCTCGTTGTCGGGGAGGGTCCTGGGCATGCCCATGCCCATGGTGGACAGCCCCCCTAACCTTATATTTCTTTTAAAAGTTCCCTGGTGTCCACTGGGCTTTCTGTTTCCAGGGGGATTTTAGGGGTAATCATGGGGTAATCTCTCCCATCTGCCCCAAGGAGAACAGAAAGACAGCTTTTTTTGTAGGGGCATTGCCCTTCTTCCCATTGTGGGCAGCCCCCCACTGCTGTATTTGTATTTAAAAAAAATAACTTGGTGACTAGTTGCCTTTGTGCCCACCAGGGGGGCAGATTGGGGGTAATTACCTCCATCTGCTCTCTTGGGGGGGACATAAAAACTTTTGCCATATCTACTTAAGGTGGGGCATGGCCGTGCCCTGATGGGCAGCCCTTATTTAAAAAAAATCCCTGGTGTCTAGTGGGCTTTCTCTCCCCCCAGGGGTGGATGATTGAGAGTAATTACCACATCTGCCCCGCCCCCAGGAGGAAGAAAGATAGATATATTTGAGGAGGTTTGGGGGAGCACAAGCCCTTGCCTAAGGGGCTGTTCTCCCTATCCCTGGTGCCTAGTGGGTGGATCCTTGCTTGGGGATTGCCCTTCTGTGGTGATGCCCAAGCAGGGTCCACTGGGCAGAACTGGATAATACAGATTTTTTCCTTTCCAACAAAACTTCTCCCAAAAGAATTAGTGCTAGGGTGGCTGAGATATGCCCCCAAGCACTGATTCACTGAAAGTGAAACTAGCCCTTCGGTGCGCTGGGTGCGCTGATCATCATTACAAACAATAAAAAAGCCCAGACTGCCCAGGAAGCTCTTCTAGAGCAGCCAGAGCTGCAGAAGAAAAGAAACCCTCTGGTGCAAAGCACCAGAGGAGCCTTTCTAGCCATCCCCAGTGACAGCCAATGGCTGACCGATGCACCAAAAGGTTGATGTCAGAATCCTCAGCTTTCAGTTACCCATAAATCAAGCGATGGGCTGACATCTCTGATCCTCTGATTTCCAGGTACAGGCCTCAAACACAAGCCTCGTGAATTTAGAGCCACAGCTATTAAACGCATCAAAATTAATTAGCTGTTTGTTTAAGGACCGGTGTATCATCTGTTTTTTCCTGAATTAAAAGGCACCACGCCTCTGTCAGAATTCTTCTGATGTGCCCTTATTGAACCCTCTTTATTTAAGTGCATAACTAACATTTTAATCACAGGGAGTATCTGCGCCTCTGTCGCAACAGTGATAGGAAAATAAAAAAGCACTTGAAGAGTTTAATGCTGGCTGTGTAATAGCGCTTTTTTTTTTACTTTAACCCAGGTTGCACAGCAGCTCGTGCTGCTGTGCAACATATAAAAAAATGTATAAAGCCAATAGAGCATGCCTAAGCGAACCCTATTGGCTTTGCCAATGCTTGTTTCACCTTTTCCACTTCTATTTTTTGCCAGCCTTTTTTTATGAGCTTACTTTGTTCCTTTTGTTAATCTGTGTTCCTTCCTTTGCTTCCCTCTGCCCACAGCTGCATGGCTCTTATGCGTTCTGTAACATTGGACGTTTCTCCGTTTCGGTTGTGGCCATTACTATTCGGTCACGTCACATCGCTGTCACTATCTTTGCTGTCAGATTTATAGTAAACCAGTCCTGGGATCTTTTGTTCCAGTTCATAGAGGACTGGGCTTGGCAGTTCAGCCTGGTCTATTCCTATTGCAGCAGGGTCAAGACTGATTTGCATATAGGTGGGTCCAAACTGAGGTGGCATGGTGTGCAAAATAATGATGGATTAGGGTGCAGACTGATTGATTACCAGTGTCTGAAATTATTTCAAGCAGTCCATCCCTTACTGTTTTGTATATTCATTGTGTCACCCTAAGTAGGACAGGTATGCCCAGCCATGGGTGCCATGCACACTGAGTCACTGCAACTAAGCTGTACCCCATTACTAATGCAAAACTGGTCCTGGGCTGCTTGTGTTCTGGTTCAAGAAATACCTGGCTTGGCAGTTTGGGCTGGACTGATCCTATTGAAGCAGGGTTGAGACTGATTTGCATATAGCTGGGTCCAAACTAAAGTGGTATGGTCGGCAAAATAGCAATGGATTGGGAGGCAGCCCGAGTGACCACCAGCTGGAAATTGTCAGAGATCTCGTTTTGGGGCTCTCTGATATGTTTTTTCATTTCTCCCCTGCAAGATTGCTTCACTTTCTCCCCGGTGTCACTCTTCAGAGGTAACAGCATTTCATTGAACTGGTTTTTAATCTGTTCACTATATTTACTCAGGAGGGTTCTTTCTTGGCTTCTGGATTTTTCCTTAGTGTGACACTGCATGTTTTCTGATTTCAACGACCTACGGTGTTGACATTTACTAGACCTGTTGTCATATTCAGATGGGTTTACTGGCCCTGTTGACATGTGGATGGGTTTACTAGCCCTGTTGACACATTAGAATGAGTTTACTAGAACTGTTGACCCATTAGGATGGATTTACTAGACCTATTAACGCATTTTGATGGGTTTACTAGACCTGTTGACACATTAGAATGGGTTTACTAGCCATGTTAACACATTTTGATGGGTTTAGTAGACCTGTTGACACAATTGAATGGGTTTACTAGACCTGTTGACACATTAGAATGGGTTTACTAGCCATGTTGACACATTTTGATGGATTTACTAAACCTATTAGCGCATTTAGATGGGTTTACTAGACCTTTTGACACATTAGAATGGGCTTACTAGCCATGTTGACACATTTTGATGGGTTTAATAGGCCTGTTGACACAGTTGAATGGGTTTACTGGACCTGTTGACACAGTTGGATGGGTTTACTGAACATGTTGACACATTGGGATGGGTTTACTAGACCTTTTGACACATTTGGATGAGTTTAACAAACCTGTTGACACATTAGGATGGGTTTACTAGCCATGTTGACACATTTTGATGGGTTTAGTAGACCTGTTGACACATTTTGATGGGTTTACCGGACCTGTTGACACAGTTGAATGGGTTTACCAAACCTGTTGACACATTAGGATGGGTTTACTAGCCATGTTGACACATTTGGATGGGTTTACTAGACCTGTTGACACATTTGGATGGGTTTACCGGACCCGTTGACACATTTGGATGGGTTTACCGGACCCGTTGACACATAAGACCTCCAAGGACATAATGAGGGCCTTACTTTCTTTAGGAAAACCTTGACGGATATACATAGATGGCCTCTTTGTGAATTTAGAATTCTGTCTACTTTTCAGAAATCCATAGCTTTCCTCGACCACCCCTAGGTTTCACACTGGTTTCTACCTGAAAATAGATGCAGGTGGAAAGCACAAAAATAAGAAAACTGGCTGCCTCTTTGAAAAAAGCCAAAACTGTGGTAAATAGTTAGATGCATGTTCCTAAAAGCTGGGGCAGTGGTAACTTTAGCACAAAAGGCTTTTGGTTGATGCCATTTTTAAGAAAAAGAAAAGACACTTATCTGGAGCACTTTTTCCTACATTTTCAAAAAGACTGAAAATTTAGCTCTATTTTACCTATTTTCTGAGTCCCATCCAGGGGAGTCCACAAACCCTGGGTACCTTTAGAGTCTCCAGGATGTTGGAAAAAAATATGCATATTTTGCATGGATACCTTGTGAGGAGAAAAAGTTAAGGAAGCCTAAATGTGAACTACCCCAAAATAGTCAAAAAGGGCTCAGCGCTTGAAGGGGAAAAGGCCCAGCAGTTAAGGGGTTAAACCATGCACTGCTGTGCAACATGTATGTGTAAATGTAACGTGGAATCTGCAAGCAACACAAGGCTGAGGGAGTGTGGGACAACATAGAAGATGGGAATCCACTGAAACAGTCGCCCACCATTCACAGGAACATTCCGACTTTTATCTGTGTCGTGGGGGGTGTTCATTCTTAGAATTGTGGAGATGTGTTCTTTGGGAATTTTGCTAGCTTCTTTCTCAAGGTGGTGTCCCGAGTAGAGAATCTTCCTCTGGCAGTACTGCATTTTGAAGGGCGCACCTTGTGTCTATTCTCTGTAATGTGACTCAACAATGCAATTGTCTCTTGCTTGCAGGCCTCTCAAGATATTGACACCATCAATGGGTTATCAATGCACAGCACTAAAACCAAACTGCAAGACAGCTGTAAGGTCTCCAGATTTCTCTTTAATGTATGATTAAAGATTAAGGGGCTTTCTGTATACTCCATTTGGACTCTACACCACACAACAGTTTTCTCAAAAAAAGCAAAAAGTAGTTGGCCATCCTCATGTAAAGGAATGGAAAAGAACGCTCGACAAAGATCAATGAACGAGAAATACTCTGTATCCCCTGGAATCTGAAAGAGATTCTCTGCAGCATTCATTACTACGAAACGTCATGGGACTAACATTTGGTTCACATTTCTAAATTCCTGACCGATCCACCATCTCTTGTTTTGTTTTTCCAAACCCATCTCTGGTGAGTTGCAAGGTCTCACTAGCACTTTCTTCAAGATAACATGGATCTGATGACAGGAGTGATTCCTGCCCCATGCTCAGGGGTGAGGTTACAACGAGGCATTAAGGGATACCCTGGATTAGGTCTCACTTTGATTCTCATTGCATTGACATTTTTAATCAATTAATGTTTTGCCTGTAAAATCCCAGACTTCCTATTTTACTGTACCTTATAAATCAGGAGGTAAGTCTTCCTTGGTTAGAACTGGGAGGAACCCAACTGCTGTTCCTCATGTTTTCAATTTAAAATCCACTCCCTTTATTTTGCAGATTAAATCCCTCCCCAGCGTGTTTACTGGACTAGAGTCACATAATACAAACTGATGGCCATTTTCAAGGATACCTATCATTACAGGGACTTTAGTTGAAACTGGGTTCATACTCTGTTGTGGATGCCTACAGCTTGGACTTGTTCTCCCTAGAGGGTTAGAGTTGGGACCTCTACTGTTCTCACATTAGAGCGGGTGGCATCATTATCGATTAAAAATGATACAGAATGGTAATTTACTTTTCTCTCCACTTATGGTTGACTCTGGTCTACTTCTAGAACTGTTCCAAGTAGGCATTCCTCTTCCCCTCCCAGGCACTGTCATTGTGACTGATTAGTACCCAGTCCAATTGGACTGTTAAAAGTTAGAAACTGTTAGGAATTGTCAGCAAATATGAAAGGGTTGGTTTTGCTGCATTGTAGAGTTTGGATTTAGACTGTACCTTCTGTTTCCCATATTTTGTTGCCTCAATAGGCTTGGAGCACATTAGCATTAAATTACATTTGAACTTATTCTGCATTGGCACTGCATTCCCTTTTAATTTTTACTCAATTTGGGTTCAGCCTTCATTCTCACTTCCAGTGACCCACCTTGTTACAAATATGATAAGCAGTGGTTTTCTTCAACATTTTTATGTCCATCCCTGTATTTGAGTCGGCAGCCAGCCCTTGGGCTGTACCTCGCGGACCAAAATTCCCTGTCTACACCAGCTGAACACCACCTTGAAAACCAACTCCCTGCATTCCTGCACCGACACAGGGAATAGAATTAAACCCTGAATCTGTCACATCCTTTTTGAAGCAGCTTTGTCTGTGCTTATATGAATTTCTACTTAATCTTCTTTTGCTTTGCTTCCAAATTGTCAGTGCAATATTTTGCACAGGCAACAATCTCGTCTAGTGGCTTTGGCTGCCAACAAATTACATTTTGCTCCATATGGGAACTAATTTCTGTAGGCAAACTGAGTATGCACTTGGACAACAATCCACCAAGATTCTCCTTTTCTGGATATTCAATGCCACTACGCTGTCTGAAAACATGCATCAACCTCCTATAATAAACATGCACCAACTCTTTAGACTGTGAATTTGTCCTGGTTATTTTGAACAAACCTAGATCTATCCGAGGGACCTTCATTTTGAAATGAGGAATTACCTGGTTACATGAGAGCAGGAGAATGCACATTCTCTGTGGTTCATTATTGGGCCAACCCACAACTACATTGCATTCTGCCCACAAATCCTTGGGACAGCAATTTCAAACCGAAAGCACCTTTAAGATTTTTATAATCCTTTCAACCTCGGTGTACCATTTGTCTGGATTCTTTGTTAACTTTGGAAACTGATGTGTGAATAAATAAGACCAGAGTGACTCCAGAGCACATGGACATACTCACCTCCGTGTACCTCTGTCAAAAGAACTCTCCAACCTGAGTCACTTCCACTAACTCTCACTTACATTCCTCCTGTTCCCCTCTCTTTTTCATCTTATTCCCTTCCCACTTCAACCATTAATTCTTCTATTTTTGTACTTTGTCCCACACTCTATTGCATTCCCCCAACTTGTTAAGAGTGCTGTACAGGAGTCATCCAGAGCAGGTAAGTTGTGCACATACCTTATTTTTGTGATAAGTACACCAAGCAAAGGAGCAGTGCCAGCTTGCTCCCAGCTCTTCATCTGCTCACAGCCAGATGCCATCCTCAGAATTCCCACTACATTCTGATTCCCCCCAACATTCTCTCAATCTTCCTAACATTCTGGCCAGAATGTCCCACACAACTCCTTAACATGCCCTTTCAAACTTGCCAATCTCATTTTCTTTAATTCACCATCTGTCTCCACCATCCTGAAATTTGTTTGCATGCTCTTATTTTCATTCAGATCAATCCCAAAATCCTCAGCCAACTCCTCCAATCTAGCATGTGCTTCACAGGTGTATTGTGAGGTCTCTCCACTCAAGAACATAACCCCAGCCCCAATGAACATTTTTATCAATTCTAATTCAAGAATCTGCTTCACTAGCTCTTCAAATTCTGCTGTTAATTTTATGACATCTCTGTCTTTTTGGAAATCTCTTCTGATTGGGATTGTGTTTCAGAAGCAAAAAGCTGTAGTGATAACCGGTACAAGGGTCAAACCAAGATGGACTCAAAGTAGCAGGTTGGAAACATCCCTGTGAGGGTCCTTGTGCCAAAGGGCCACTCGCACCTTCTATGAGCCCCCCCTTTCTGCTGTGGAGATTGCGCTACACATTGAGGGGCAGCATTGTATGGAGTTGTTCAGGAAATCAATAAACCATCCAAGAACTAATCTTCTGTATCATTGTCATTCACAGGCTCTCCCTTGTCGCCCGACCTCCCTTTCTCTGTATTTTTGCCTGGTCTCTTCCTTTACAATTGCAGGATAAAGACCCATGCCCTTAAGCACACTCTCTCATCACCTCTGTGCCTTGCGTTCTTTTTTGACCCCTTCAACCTGCTTTTCCTTTTTGTGTGCAGCATGTGCTTCAAACTGCATGGGTCTTGGGTGAGGGTTCATCGCATTCACCACTTTTCCCAAATTTTTCAATTTTTCTCACATTGAACGTGCCATAAAGTGGGAATAGCAAATGCGCAACTCGCTGTTATCTTATTGTTTGACTCCAAACACTTTTGTGAAGTTCGACATCAGTGGCCAGATTGCAGATGGGTGTCCTCTCCGATGGAACTTATTCAGCCTGGCAAGCAGATGCATCATCATTTCTCATTTTTTTCTATTTTGCTATTTTCTTAAACAGATTTAGGGCCAGATTTTTAAAAAAGTGGCACTGCACGCAGTGCAACATCATTTTTCTTGCACCCCTTAGCGCCCCCTAACTACCATGGCAGTAGTTAGAGAACTAGCGTCAAAATCTTTGACGCTAGTTAGCTCTACAGGATTAGCGGCACAAATGTTGATGCTAATCCTGCAAAGCCCTTTGTAAACAATGGTGTGCCTTCTTATAACTCTCTGAGCAGGCATTGAAAGTACCCAAAAAAATAACGAAAAGAAATCTCATAGATGTTCTTGGCCAATTTGTTTAGCCCCCCCCTAATGGGGGAACACCCCCTTTGCATACATTATGCCTGGCGCAGGCATTATGTAGCACAAAGGGTTACCAAGTGGCACAAGGTATGCATTGTGCCACTTTCTAAATTTGACACTGCGATTTTGGCCTCGTTGGGCCACATTAGCATAAAACAAATGAGACTAATGTGGCCCAAGAAGACAAGAAGTCTTAAATCTGCCCCTTAGTTTCCCTATTCACACAAAATAAACACAGAATGTTTCAATCCCAAATTAAATGACTACCAGTTTCCAGCAAATCACAATGTGATATTCAGTGACACAAATGCCCAATCCCAGTGCGACTCCATGTAACCAACCAATTGCAGTACAGCACCAAATGACATAACAATGAATCCTAGCACTGCAATCAAAGCTGAACAACCAATCTCAGCATGATACCTAAATGATATAGCACACAACACAGCAGAGGGCATTTTTCACTTCACTCCCTTCTGCTTAGCATAAACAAAATATCACAAAGTACAACAATTCTCATCTGCTTTACCTAAAGGAAAATAGAATCCGCAATCTCTATAAGGGTAATAAGGAATGGTATTCTCCTGGCACTACCAAAAGTACAAAGCAAGCTCCTGGCCAGCAGTAGCCCATTCCGACCTGCGGGATCCATTCCTGTGCACAACTGAACACCAATCTCAGTTAGTACAATGCCACAGCAGACATTTAATACGTCCTTATCTATGGTGAGGCCATAGTGCCTCACAGTCCAATACCTGAACCTTAAGAGACAAGTTAAATGCCGGTTACTTTTATGCTTATATGTCTGCTGGTCTATTTGCATGGGTACCTGTTTGGCTGTTGACCTTTGAACACAGACACCTGTATGTCGGTTGGTCTGTTTGCATTAGCACCTGTGAGCTTGTCGGTCTGTGTAAATGAGTGCCGATACATTTGTTGTTGACTATGTTGTCTATAACATATATATTTTTCTGGAAACGTCACTTGTGCATGTGTGTGGGTACTTTTGTAGAGAGTTATTTAATTGGATTCCTCTGTGTGTTTAGTGTGTGCTCATTGGTAGGTGCATGTGGTTGTGGGCCTTAAAATTGTTAGGTCTGCACGCATGGGTAAGAGTTTTGGTCGATGTACAAGGAGTATTTGTTCTTATGAAGGCATGTGTGCTTGGCTACCTGCAAGTCTGTTTGTCACTGTACATAAATGCCCATATGCATGTTGAATATTGCACATGGATATGTGTACTCCTGCTCTGTGTACAGTGGTGGTTGTGTGACTGCTCATCTAGTTGCTTGGATTTCTGTATGGGTTGTTGGTCTGCATACAGAGATGCTTGCATCTCTAATGGTCTTTATACCGTTGTGTCTGTGTGTCTGCTGGTATAATCTCATGACTGTCTCTGTTGGTCTGGGTACACAGATGCCTGAATGTCTGTTGGTCTCTTTGGCTGGGTTCCTGTATGTTTTCTGTTCTGCACACATGGCTACCTGTATGTATATTGGTCTGTTTGCATGGATAGTTGTTGGTGGTGCCTGTTGGGTATTTCAATGTTTGGCTTATTTCAACACAGAAAACCAACAAAGAGAAGTACTTAGAAGAGCTGCCGAATCATCTGAGGAATTTTGAGCGTCTTCTCTCCCAGAGCTCAAGTGGATTCATCATTGGCAGCACGGTGAGCTAAGCTGAAGGTCCATGATTGCCCTCTGAAGGGGTGACACCAACCTGCAGGTAAAAGAGAGGTTGGGCTTTGGAAAACTAAAACGCTGCAGACTTCCAGTTTATCGTCCTATGGAACTGTCCCTTACAATGCATTTTGGTAACAGAGACATTTACTGCCAGATTTACTAAGATTGTGCCTTACCTTTGCATCGTAGTGTGTGTATAGTAAATATGGTGCATCCATGAGGCACAAACGTACATAGCGAAATGATTTCCCATGCAACGCAACCCAGCACTGCATGAGTCTTAGTAAACCTGCATCATAGTGGGCGAGCGGTCTGTGGAGTCTTCTCTGCCGTAATGTACAGAGTAACAGAGAGTGGCAGGTACAGAGGGGCGTATGGTCTAGGCCAGTCATTCTCACAGTATGACCTGGGGCCTCATACAGCCCTCCCGACCTTCACATGTGGCCCCAGCAGATCTACTGCACTGGACTGTCGTGTGCTTGATCGAGCAGTAACATTCAGAAAGATATTGAAGAAACAGCTAGCATTTATTTACACTAGCTGAACTACAAGAGAAGAAGCCGCTAAGGTGTCCTGGAACACTTAACTTTAGGAAAGCATTATTTTTATAAATACATTTTGCAACAAACGTGTAAAAATATGATAAAGGGCCTGATTTAAAGGTTGGCGGACGGGTTACTCCGTCATTAACGTGACAGACATCCCATCCCGTGTATTACTATTTCCATGGGATATAATGGAATTGTAATGTGGTGGATGGGTGTAACATTTGTGACAGAGTAACCCCATCCACCAAACTCTAAACCAGGCCCAAAGTCTCTCCAAAATTGAAAAAGTATATTCCATGAATATGCAGATGTGTTTCCCCCCAGGACATCTGATCAGATCAGTGCAGTTAGAAGTATTTGTCAAACTTATAGTTTTCAAAAATGAACGTAGAAATGTTAATGCCTCCGCCCACCCTGACAGTGCCAATAGTGAGCTAAGAGTCAAGTCAGTTGCCACATAGAGCCTTCTGGGTGGTGCAGGTTGTTATTATACATGGATAACATTATAGTTTGTTGCATAAAACTCAAGAGGGAAGGTTTTGTACAGCGCATATCCTGAACTCATGTATTTGAAGGTGGCCCTATATGTCATAACAAAGAAAAAAGAGGCAAAGTAAAATTAGACAAATGTCAAGAATCACACAACTTGGGCTAATGGGGAAGCCGGGATTGATCCCACGTTTTCTGGTTCCACATTGCGCAATGGATTCTATTTGATTCCAATTCAATAAACAAGCTACATCTTGATTTACACTTGAATCTTCCAAGCTAGCGATAGCACCCACCAAAGCCCCACTTCCACCTTGCTGGCATCAGAGCGGCCCGCGGGCACACTACAGACCACCCTTTGTTTGTGAGAACCCACGGTCTTTGCAGTTGCTCCCTCACACAGCATGGGGATGACTGATTCACGCAGTGGCAGAGTGGGCATATAGTGTACTTGGCCCAACCAATATGTGTGGGTTTAGGAAACCGGAAACAGAAGAGACCAGGGAGGGTAGTTATGAGGGGAAACTAGCTTTGTTCATTCATGTTTTCCATCTCTTTCCGGTCCCATGGACCACTCCTTTTTTCTCCTCAGTGTCTTCATCTCTGGATAAATTCTCTTTGTCCTTCCCCTTTTCCATCCCTCTCTCTGTGGTCTCTATGGAAAGTTCCTTCATCTCTGCCATTTCTTCTGCTCCTTCCCCTCCTTCGCCATACATTTCTTCTCCTTGATTTGCCATACGGGGCTGTATCACTCTCCCTTTCTCCATCACTGTCTTAAACCATGGGGCTGCATCATGCCGTAGGAGTCCCCTTCTTCAGAAGGATCTTCGTCAGTTAACTGTTCTATCTGTCTGCTTCTGACAGGTCCACTTTCCTTTTCCATTGCACAATCTTGTCCCTTTGTGTTTCCTTCATCTCCATTGTTCTCTTCCTCTCCTAGGTCTCTTTTCCTTTCTCTTATTACACGTTCCTCTTGATGATTCCTTCATCTCCAGTGCATTCTTCTTCTGACAGGTCTCCTTTCATTTTCCACTATTACTTGATCTTGACTCTTGGTGATTCCTTCATCTCATGGGTCTTTTCTTCATCTTCTTTCAGGTCCCCTTTCTCCTGTTACTCTCTGTTGCCCTTTGGCAACTTCTCCATCTCCAGTGTCCTCTTTGTCTTCTGTCAGATCACCTTTCCTTTTCTCCTGTTCCTCATTCTTGTCCCTTGGTGTCCTCTTCAGGTCCACTCAGTGATTCCTTAATTTCCTGAGTGTCTCCTCCTCACAAGACACCTTTCCCATAGTGTTCTTCCTTTCTCTTTCTCTCTATTAGGGCTGATTCTTCAATCTTTTTGTATTCTCATTTAGAGACCTCCCCTCCAAATAAACAGAGTCATCAAGGGTAGGGCAGGTTAAAGCTGACAGCTGCAAAAGATCCCTTGTGTTTTTTTCCAGGAATTCAATGCGATCTTATGCTTCTTACAATCCCTTGCAGAAAATGCAAAAGACACAGGAATCTAAGATTTGTGATCCTTGATCACAGATTATGAATACTCTTGTTCTTTATCTTAGAAAGAAACATTTACTACTGCCCATTCATCTGACTTTTCTCCACCTTCCTTTAACCACACAGTGGTTGCTTACCCAGTGCTGAGACATGATATGGCTTGTTTTGAGGGTGGTACTAACAGATAAACAGATCACCTTTGATTTTTGTCTTATTATTCATGCTGGTCACACAGAGGGTCACTTTTCTTCCCCATCTTGTCCTCTGGAAAGGTCTCTTTTGCTGAACACCGTTTGTTTTCTCTTATCTCTTGAGCGATCTCCTCCTCACTTGGATGTCTTTTCCACTTGACAGGTCTCCTTTGCCGATTACAATCTCCTGGACATTCTTCTCTTCCATCTGTTCATCGCCCCAGACTGCCTGAATAGCTTCCCCCGTCTGAAAGCCTTCAAAGAAAAGATGGAATCTCGTCCCAAACTGAAGGCCTTTCTGCAGTCGAATGAACACAAGACCCGTCCCTTCTTACCTGAAAATATGCTGTAGTTGGATCATCATCCAATGGGCCATCGGTCACCTCAGAAAACCTCTCTTCCACCTCACCAGGAAGCTGTGACTGACCACTTCATCCAGGGGAAAGAGCTGATCAATCTCTGGGCTCATGGAAGGAAACTGAAAAATAAAAAGCTTTATCAAAAAGTCTCGTCTGCCCATCTGCAAGACTGTTATTGAATGTTATTTGTATTTATTTAAAAAAAGCCCTTTGAAAAGAAACAATACACTTTCAAAATGGCGGCACAAAGGAAGATTGTTGGTAACAGATAGAAATGATGCTATAGTGCAGTTAATTAATACAGATATAAGGCTTAGGTAATATATATTTACGTTCAGTTACAAAGGCTAGCAGGGATGGGACGAGGAGTCTGGGGGTGTTAACAGTGCTGACTGTCCAGCCTGAAAAGGCCTTTGAGGACAGCTTCAAAAGCAAAAAAGGAGGTCTTTACCCCAAGTTTGCAGGCAAGGGTGCCCCAGTGGAGAAGACCAAGCAGTTTGTAGGACCTTTTCGATGTGGGTGCTGGCTGGTTTGAGAATGGGCAGAGGTTCTGGGAATCTAGAAGCAGTGAGTGTGCCTGGGCATAGCATGAATATGCCATAAGAAACAGGGTATGGCCATGCCATGCACTGCCTTCTAGGCTGTAGTGGGGAGTTTGTGTGGCGCTATGTCTGGTGACAACTATCTTGGTGCCTCTTGAAAGTAGTGGGGGAGAGGCTGGGAACTTAAAGGGCATGTGTTTGGCAAAATGTACTACGTGCTAAGTGTCAACCAATCAAGTGGCAATCACTTAAGGTACTCAGATAGTGGCTGTTGCACACATCCAATTTACTCAAGTCCAGTATTTGTATGTAGTAACTACACAAGGAGATAATAGTTGTGCCCTGGTGTTCAGCGACTAGAATCTGACCTCATTTATCCTTTGAGTTAATCAATTATTCCTGTCCAGTGCTGGAGTAGAATTGCACACCAGGCTCCCGGGCAGAAGGTGATGATGATACCGCATCATGGCAGTGAAGGAGGAGCCGTGAAAGGCATGATGATTCCAAACTCTGTATGAAACACTTACACCCACTGGATGGTGTCATCAATGATGTAATATGAGACGTCAGAAGTGATGTCACTGACCATGTCATGAGTGATGCAATATGTGAGGTCATAAGCAATGCATTGCGGGGGCGTACGTTATCGTTAGCTCAGGTAACTATAACTGCTGAATTTCTATGGTTTTGTGTGTATTAAATCTGAGAATAATTGTAATGTCCCTGTAACCTTTGTTTTTTCTGTGAATTCCTAAGGTTTTTTTCATTCTATTTCCTAACTATAAAGTCCCTGTAACTGTGGTTTTTTTTAGCGAATTGTATAGGTTTTTATTGGTATTTCCTAAATATAAAGTCACTGTAAGTCTAGTCTAGTCTTCTGGATTTGTAAAGCACATGGCTACCCTAAGGGCTTCCCAGCGCTAAGCAGAGTTGAGATACTTGACTAGATAAGCTACGTTATGTAAACAAGAAAGTTTTTAACAATTTTCTGAATTGGAGTTCAGATTCAGTCCTTGTGATTTGAAGTGGTAGGGTATTCCAGAGCTTTGGAACCATGAAGGTGAAAGAGCGGCCTCCAGCTCTTGCCCTGTTGATCCTTGGCACTGTAAGTAGTTGCTGATTTGATGAGCGCAGAGGTCTTGAAGAATGATGGGATATCAATAATCCCTGTATAAGTGCAGTTCCTTTTTTATATATTGCTTTATATGCCAGCCAAGCAGTTTGAAGTGAATCCTTTTCTATACTGGAAGCCAGTGTAGTGCCGTCCTAGCGGCAGTCACTGGCTGAGATGTTGGGATATTCAGCACTGTTAGAACTGCCACATTTTGTAAAGTTTGCAGTCTTTTGATAGCTGATTAAGGACTTTCTAGATGTAAGGAGTTTCCATAACCAAGCAGTGAAATAATCAAGCTTTCCACTGCAAACCTTCGGCTTGAGTTTGGCGACCAGCTCAATAATCTCCTCACAGGAGGCCGAAGCAAGTGGCCATCAGTTTTTAAACCTGGGTTGGGCCAGTTGGCTTCTTATTGATCTAGACTCCAAGGCTTTTCACCTCTTCCTTAGGACTGGGTTGATGCCCAGACATAGAGGCCAGTTAAGCTCAAACCACTGAGCCGGATTGTTTCCTACCACCAGCACCTTAGCTTTGTCTCCGTTAAGTTTGAGGCTGTTGGCAGCCATCAAGTCAACTACGTGCTTCAAGATTTGTCAAGGAGGGCGGAGGTCCTGTCTATTTGATGCAAAAGGCTTGATTATTTGAGTATCATCCACGTATGATATGGCTGTAAAGCTGTATGTTTTGATGATCTCCGCCAATGGACGGACATATGTATATTACATAGTGTTGGACTAATTGAGGACCCCTGCGGCAATCCACACTCCGGGGGAAAGATCTCAGATTGTTTATCTTCTTCACAGACTTGAAAAGTTCTGTTCTGAAGAAAGGCAGCCAGTCACTTTAATGCTGACCCGGAAATCTCTCCACCTATCAGCCGTTTGATAAAAGTGGTGTGTGAGACCATATCAAAAGCAGCTCGCAAGTCCAGAGGGATCAGGGCAGCTGAGCCCCCAGTGCCCAGGATTCCCCTGAGCTCTGCTGTGGCTGCTGAAAGGGCTGTTTCCCTGCTGTTACCTATTCTGAATCATTTGGGAGAAATGTAAAATCTCATTCCCCTCAAGGTAGCTAGCAAGTGCTTTGTTAACAATTGGTTCCAGCATTTTGCTAGCTCCTGGCAGGAGGGAAATGGGGTGATAGTTTAATATTATAATTATAATAATAATAATAATAATAATAACCTTTGTATTCTTACAAAAAATATATATTTATTAAACACAACCAACAATTACATTATTTTAGCCTTAGTTTGTTTTTAAGTGATGGTAATCTAGAAATATTTTATGTAAAAAAATATATATTAAAAAATATTGTTAATTCTTGTGAAATCAAAAATTATGGGTTTTTTCGCATAAATGTTGTCCATAAATGGAGACTATAAAATTGATGTTTGAGGTAAGCGATTTAGTAAAATAACATAGACACTTACATTCCAATAAGTAATTCCAGCTTACAAGGCTGTTTAATACATATTTCTGGATTCACAGTGATGTCACAGTACCGCCTCGACGGCCATTGAATCCCACGTGACAGAGCTACAGATACATGTCATTGGTCCTTCCCATTTCTCCTTAGAGGGTCTCCTTAGTCTTCACACCTCTGCAGCTCAGGAGGAACTCTGCCTGTTTTTTTCTGGTGTTTTTTTCTAAACCATCATTGAGAATAGCATCAGGAAGAGCAGGAGCAAGAGGAAGAAGAACTGCTGAAAAAAGGAATCTATTGTTGGAAGTTATTCTCCATGCCATCAGTAGAAAGGTAATAATAATAGCAAACGTAGTAAAATGCAGCCTTTGCAATAAACAACTCTCCAGAGGGATAACGAAAAGTATTTCCATGACCCGAGCAGCATGCTAAAACATCTGCTGACCATCCAACCCCAACAACTGGAGAGAGAGGAAATCCAGAGAGTTGCAGCAGAGGCATCCACATCAACTGATGCAACGCCACTTGCTCCCGGAGAACCGGTTTCTGCTGCCATTACTGAAAACATTCTTGTAGTAATCCCCCAGATGCTCAAAACACAGCATGCAATAAAATAATTTCCACTTGAGAACAGTCCATACAAGCATTTGGGCAGGCTGTGACAAATTGTAACTGTTATGTTGTTTTGCTTTTTAAGACTTTTTGCAAAATTTCTCTGTGTTTCGCTAATTTATTTTTATATTTGCAGTTTGTTGTAAAAATAAAACCATTAAAAAAACACCAAAAAAAGAAAACTAGTTCCAAAAACGCAGGAAAAATTGCTATTTTTAGGACCGCCTATTTTGGTTTAGAGAAAGAAAATCTATATGTAAAATGTTTGTTTGTCAATCTATGAATAATTGTTGTGTGGGTGTGTGAGTGCCTGTGTGGTCTGTCTGTGAGTGGGTGTGTGAGTGGGTGTGTCAGTGGTTTTGTGGGTATGTAAGTGGGTGTGTGAGTGACGTGTGCAAGTGGGTGTTTGTGTGGCTGTGTGGGTGTATAAGTGCTTGTGTGAGTGCATGAGTGGGTGGGTGAGTGACTATGTGGGTTTCTGATGAGTGAGTAGTTTTGTGGGTTTGTGAGCAGGTGTGTAAGTGGATGTATGGGTCTGCAATTGTTTGCGGGGGTGTGAGGGCTGTGTGAGTGTGTGAATCAGTGCGTGAGTGGGTGTGTGAAAGACTGAATGGGACTATAAATAGGTGTTTAAATGTGTAATCTGTGTAATCTAATGCAACAATGGTGGAAGAACTAATTTGTAAACCACATTTCTCCAGTAGGTGGCGGCATCCATCTATATAAAAGAGAAAAAAAACAAATATGGATTAGTATTACAATTTATACAATTGTAGCTGGATAACTTTGTCAAGCAATAAATCACTACACATTTCTCTCTAATGCTATGTTATAAAAAAGTCAACATTTTAATTTCCCTTTGTTACTGTTTTCAGACTTTATACTTATACAGCATCAATGATGTATTCTCTAAAGAATTATCCTTGAACACTAGGGACAAAACAATCATATAGACTGTATAGACACCCCACAAATGTACAGTAGGTCACTTCAAATAAGTATTGTACACACTACATACCTCTAGCAATCTGTTTATCTATACTTGCAGTACCAATCCAAAAAATGCAGAAATTGTGAACTTCATCATTAGATGTGCTACAGTGACACTGCTAACTATATAAGAGACAGAGGCAAAGGCAAAGCCTTATAAAGACGTCACCCTTGGTAGGCTGCATGATGTCATAAATTCTGATAATACATCTACAATAATTAGACTATTCCACTTTTTCAACTGTCACCCTCCTTAGACCTTTGGTTCCAAAAGAAAATATAGGAATTTGGTGAGTTCCAATGCAATCTTTGATTGAATTTAAGGTTCATATCATTACATTCTGTTCATCCACTTCTACTTTTTAGGTAGACAGAATAATGACCAGATGTTAAATTAACTCCTTCATGTAAAATGATAGTGACAGTAGTGTATGCTTTCCCAAGAAATCTATAGTTTTCCTGCTTTAAAATAGTAATCTGAGAATCTAACTTCCTGCTATCTGTTCTGCATTCGTGTAGTATTAAAATAACATACTTGCCAGTTCTTGCTATATGTAAAGTTGACAGAACATCTGTTTGACATCTTGGGTGTATATTATTCTGTGTGTTTTTTCTCAGTAATCTGTCAAAGGTCACATTTTCGGAAACTGGTAACATTAAATAATTAAAACGCATGTATTCTTTTTTATTCTATTTCTGTAGTTGATCTATACGAACAATCTTCACATTCATGGAACCACATTTAATTTAGTGCTCTCACTACGCAGACAGTTCAGCAACACACACAGAGCAGAGCACAATACCTTCTGTTGTGTCTCTTGAATGCCTTCTGCAACACAAGGTAATGCAAACAATACGTTTACCACAACATTAGCATAGCGGTTCACAACAAAGGGGTTTGACAATTGGTACCCAACAACATCTCTCTCATTTTAAATTTTTTGTTTCCTAACATCTTCCTTCTTCTTTTCCATGTCCTTCCTTGCAACAGCATCACTACACTGCTTTGAAACATTCCACTTTGGACAGATGCAACATTTCTCATAATCTGGATAAATGTTCTAAATGAGGAGCATACAGACTTCTTAATTAGTTGTATTCTTTAACACAACTTCAGTCTGCATTTATCTTGCTATCATCAAATACAACTAGATACAAACCAGACAATGTCCTAACTCGAGACAAAACTACATATGACCTACCTTCCTTAAACACTGTACTACTAATATTAATATGTTAATACAGACTGCATTTAAACATAAACCTTGTGATTTATGAATAGTAAAAGTGTATGCTCGACAAACTGGTAACTGTTTCCGTCGAACATATAAACCTTTCACAAGCAAAGAACGTGCAGTATATTGTGTGATTTGATTTGCGTTGTCAATCTTATCAAATTTAATCACAAGGCATTCCACCTCATTCCTATGCGAAAAATTCATAACTTTACCCATATACCATTAACCACGCCTTCTTCAACGTTTAAATATTGGCCCAAAATCACCCAACAGTTTTGGCAGAGACATGATTGAGGCATGATACAGAGACGGGGAAGTCGCCATATTGTCCGGCGTGTAGTAGCCACAAACTGGCACTGATGAGCCATTAGTGGCGCATGAACGTCTAATATGTAGAAACCCAAAAACACAATCATAAGACCTAAAGGAAAAACAAGCCTCATCCCTGCAGGAAAAGACAGATTGTGTCGCATACAACCAGTAATCACACAGAAAAGCTGTTGCATATAATAATTTGTAACCAGCGCAGGGGAAAGGGGAAGCGGTGGGGAAGAATCTACATCTTATAGTAGGTGAAATATCCATGGTGCGGTAATTGCAGGAGTATCTAAGTTAGGTTGGCTGTGGGGAATTTGAAGGGGGTCTAGAGGTATGATGCGCAAACTTGGAATCAGAGGCATTGGTGTTTTGTAATGGCTCCGCCATTAAGAGCAAACATTCACACAAGAGTTGCCAAATGTCCTTTGGTCTGGAAATTGGGGTTTGAAGAGACTAAGGGTAGGTAAAGAATTCTGCTCTGCTGGCAGAGTTTGTGGAGCACAGAGCTCTGAAAAACTCAGCGAACTGACACAAAGTAGAGTTTTTTCTCTTGCTCATGCTTGCCAATAACAGAAATTGCTAAGTTGGCGAGCGAGATTTCTGAACGCGAGCAGTTGCAGTAGGCCGCAACCGTTCATGATGAGAAAGCTGATGCTCACGGTGAGTAAGCTGCTGCATGAGTAGAAAGTCTACTCAAGTGGCAGAAAGAACTTAGTGCTCTCTGGCATGCCGCATGGTGCAGTTCATACTGATTTTACAGTGCAGGAGAAATTCCTGGTGCTGAAAATCAGCATGAATAGCACGGCTTACCCAAACTCAGCCACTCGCAGCGGAGTTTTTTCTGGACTTCATGGAGTTCTGTGTAGCAGAACTGTCCGAATTCTGCCCTGGCCTAAAAGAGAGGCATAGAGCTCCTTGCTGGTGTCACAATATATCAAGCTCTTAAGCCACTACCTAGTTGTGGGCGGGCGACAACTACCCCAGTGCATCGTAATCTCTTGGTTGGCAAAGAGGAGAGTCATAGCAAAGTAGCATTTGGTGCTTTTAGAGAGATCCTGTGTATAGCCCAGAAATGCTACCAGAGTGTCTAGGTCGGAGCAGACATCTGTCATTTGGACGAGTATAGAAAATACTTTGTTCCAGTAAACAGCAATGTGTCTGTGCATCCATATCATATGGATAACGTCTGCTCCTTTAGTGTGACATTTGGGGCAATCAGTTGATCTGGTGTGGTCAAACCTGTGTTGATCAGTAGGGCTTCTAAAGGCTCATCTCAGGAATTTAAAGTGAATGAGTTTGTGACAATGATTGGGTGATATGACATGAGTTTGTGAGCAGCATGTGTACCATAATTTATTTGACGGAGAGTCTGTCTCCCAGCGTCCCCTGAGTTCTGCGTCTTGCACTGGGAGCATGGCCACGCTGGTATGATACAGCCTTGACACCAGCCGAGTGCCATCGCTGTCGCCTATCACTGGAGTCCGAGGGGTGAACTCATCTGGTGCCAGTGGGTGGGAGGAGACTATGGTGTGTAATGCACTGTGTATACAGCGCATTATAAAACGATCCATGTGTTTAGTATAAGTGAAGTAGGTGTCAGTGGAATGGATTAGTGCATGGCCATCCTGAAAAAGATTCCCAATGGTGTGAAGGTCACATTACAGCAAAGTGCATTTCGCCAGGGCTTCACAAGGTAGCTAGGGGTTGCCAGGCAGTGCTAGTGACTGTGAGTACAGTATTGAGCTCTCCCACTTTACGTTGTAGCTTTTGCCATGCCCAAAATGTACCGGACAGAGTCTGTATGTCCTTGGGGTCTAGGGGAATCCCCTTGGGGAGAATAGAAGCTAGAGGTGTCAGTACAACCAAATCCCTTTCATGTTTAGTATAGGGGATTCTAGTCTCCGAATGAAACCAGTAGTGTGCGTACTAGCATTGTGCTGCAAAATGATATATGTGTGGATGCAGCACACCAAACCAGCCGTTTTCATATGGGAGCACCAACATATCCTAGCCAAACACCCATTGCAGCCAAATACTGCAGATTTACATTTATCTATACTTTGTGTCACATTGTTTCTATATGTGTAGTACTGGAGTACTTCATATATACAGACATTTTTAACATTTTCGCTCCTTTTTTTTATATTAAATGTCCAACATGTTTGCTTTTACAATATCTGTACTGTCTGGCTCAAATTCAGCAAGATTTTGAAATTCTAGAAAATACTTTAAAACTCTGTTTTGAGTTGATGATAGGCCTAGACTGACCCAAAAAATTGCTTTGAACTTAGAATATAAACTAGCAGAGCTCAAACAATCACAACATTCATAGGATCTAATTTCCCTGTGTAAAAGCATCTTTAATCTGCATCTGTACCATTTCTTTGTTAGAGACTTTTCAGCTGAGATCTCATTTCTTCCCACACATCTTTCAGTTCTGTCTTCTTAGATTTTGTTATGCATGAAGTAACCTCACAAGCAACATCTATAGAGTTGTCTGCCACAAATTAAATATCCATATTGACATTCCACATTTTCAAAATGATAGGATTGTAGTAATTAATATATTTCTCTGTTCACCTCAGTTTGCAGGTGTTTGTTTCTTGATTTATGAGTAAGTATATGTCGTACTGCAGACATAAAACTGTTCACTCTTCCTTTTGAAATAACAAGTCTTGGAAATCCAAGACGACATTTTGTGAAACATGTTTCCTTATCTATGTATTTCTGCTTACAGCACTTTGCACATCTATGTGACTAAAAATACAGTACTTTCTGCTGTAGGCCTTTTTCCTTAGAGGAGCAGCCTCAGGATTTAGGGGAGGGTCCTTCACAAAATCTTCCCCCTAGCAAACCACTCTAGTGTAGCTGGCAGTGGGAGGGGTTCACACACAGGTAGAGCCACCTTCACACCTAGAGGCCAGGTTACTAGGGTTACAAAAGCTAAGGACAGATCTGCCTCTGCTCATTCCCATGTCACCTCGGTCTCTGAGGTGTCCCACACATCCAACCCAGAGGATAACTCCCTAGACAGGGAACTCAGAAAGCTGAGGTTGGAGGAGGCAGCAACAGTTGGCCTTAGATAGGGAAGCCTTCGCTGTGGAAAGGGAAAGACAGGGGTTGGGGCTAGTTCCCCATGGTGGCAGAAGCAATAGCAGTTTCAGGAGGTACAGAGGGTCCCTCAGATGCAGTGGACTAATATTATGTGGTTTTCCTTTTCTGGCAAGCGGAGAGATAGACGCCTTACTGTCAGGGAGAAGGATTCAGATAACTACAATAGTTTGAAGACAGCACTCTTTGATGGATTTGGCTTAACCACTGAACAATACAGAAGTAAGTTCAGAGAAACCAGAAAGGCGTTTTCAAAAGATTGGATAGACTTTGTGGACTGTTCAGTGAAGGCTTTGGAAGGTTGGTTACATGGCAGCAAAGTGGCTGACTATGAGGGTCTATATAATCTGATTTTGAGATAGCATATTCTTAAAAATTGTGTGTCTGACTTGTTGCATCATTACTTGGTAGACTCAGATCTGACCTCCCTCCAAGAATTGGGAAAGAAGGCAGACAAATGGGTCAGAACAATGGTGAGCAGACAAGCCCATTCAGAGGGTGACAAGGACAAGAAGAATGATGGTAAGTCTCATGATAAGGGTGGGACAAAGATAAAAAGTCAGAGTCTTCATCAGGCCCACAAAAATCTTCTGGGGGTGGGCACAAATCCTCTTCCAACCAACAGAAAAAGCCTTGGGGTTACCGATGTGAAAACAAAGGCCATTAGGCAAGTGACCCCACTTGTCCCAAGAGGAACATCAAAATGTTCACAACCCCCACTACTTCCACTATTGTGTAGCCATTTACGTTATAGCTCCATGCACATTATTTTAGCACACTAGGCCTGCCGCTGTGCACTTTAACCTAGATATATTTTATTCAGGTTTGTTTATTATTTTAACAATAGCCACATTTGCAGTATTGTTTTATTTCTCTCTATCTAGCTGTTCTTTGCCTAAGCCAGCACTACGTTCTTAAACAAAACATTTCTTTCACTCTGTGCTTCTCTCAAGGCTACAGTAAGATAGGTTGCCGGTAAACTGTGGTAACGCTTTGTCTCTGGTATTCATAGAAACATACACATCCTTACATAGAGACATTTTCTCAGAACATCAGCTGTTTTATTACAAAAACACTGCCCTGTCCCATACACGTTAGAGGGAGATTCCAGCCAGATGACCACGGCTGTGTGCTGATTGCTGGACGCTTTGCTACAGTTGCTTATTGTAGGAGGCTGGCCTGGCTTATAGTGGGTACCTTGTGGTACTTACACCCTGTGCCAGGTCCAGTTATCAAGCACCAGCAAAACACTGAAGACAGATTCCTGGACCTGAGGACCTGAAAAGGAAGAGTCGAGTAAGTTACTTATGTGCAGTGAAAAATGATGTGAACTAACGTGGACGTTATTTCACTCAGGCTGCAGTGGCAGTCCTGTGTAAGAATTGTCAGAGCTCCCTATGGGTGACAAAGGAAATTCTGCAGCCCATATGGATCTCCTGGAACCCCAATACCCTGGGTACCTAAGTATGATATACAAGGGAATTATTTGGGTGTACCAGTGTGCCAATGAGAATTGGTAAATTTAGTCACTAGCCTGTTAGTGACAAATTTGGAAAGCAGAGAGAGCATAACCACTGAGGTTCTGGTTAGGAGAGCCTCAGTGAGACAGTTAGGCATCACACAGGAAACACATACAGGGTACATACTTGTCTGGCAGGGTCCCAGTGACACATAGACTAAAACAACATATATACAGTGAAATATGGGGGTAACATGCCAGGCAAGATGGTACTTTCCTACACAACCCCCCCCCCCCAAACGAAGGACAATAAGACTAGCCATGACCTGATGAGCCTTCATTGTCTAAGTGGAAATATCTGGAGAGTCCATCTGCATTGGAGTGGGTACTCCCAGGTCTATGTTTCACTATATAGTCCATTCCCTGTAGAGATATGGACCACCTCAACAATTTAGGATTTTCACCTTTCATTTGTTTTAGCCAAAGTAGAGGTTTGTGGTCTGTCTGAACAATAAAGTGAGGGCCAAACAGGTATGGCCTCAACTTCTTCAGTGCCCAGACCACAGCAAAGGCCTCCCTCTCTATGGCAGACCAACGCTTTTCTCTAGGGGTCAACCTTCTGCTGATAAAAGCAACTGGTTGATCCTGGCCCTCAGAATTCAGTTGTGATAAGACTGCCCCTACCCCTAATTCAGATGCATCAGTTTGAACAATGAATTTCTTGGAGTAACATGGGCTTTTTAGGATAGGTGCACCACCCTTGGTTGGTGATGGACATGGGAGTGGTCACTCCCCTTTCCTTTGTCCAGTTCTGTGCCTGAGCAAGGACTGGGGGTCCCTGAACTGATGCAGACTGGATTATGCAAGGGGGGCACCATCTGTGCCCTTCAAAGCATTTCCAGAGGCTCTGGGAGGCTACCCCTCCTATGCCTGTAACTCCTATTTCCAAAGGGAGAGGGTATAACACCCCTCCCCCAAAGGAAATCCTTTGTTTCTGCCTTCCTGACCTCGAGCTGCTTGAGCAACAGGAGGGCAAAAACCTGTCTGTGAGGTGGCAGCAGCTGGGGCTACCTGGAAAACCTCAGACGGCTCTAGTGGCACTACTGGGGGTCCTCTAAGGAGCCCCCAGAGTGCATGGAATCATAGAACCAATGCTTGCAAAAGCCTTGGTTTGTGATTCCAACATGTTTGATACCAAACACGGCCATTGTGAAGTTACCATTGTGAAGCTGGACAGAGGTAGTAGGTAGTGACCTATGTCCAGTGCATGAGTAAAATGGTGTCCCCGCACTCACGAAGTCTGGGAAAATGGTCCTTGAGGTCGTGGGGGCACCTCTGCTAGTGCAGGGGTGTCCTCACACACAGGTACGTTGCACCCTGCCTTCAGGGCTGGAAGGCCTGCAATAAGGGTGACTTATAAGTGACCTGGTGCAGTGTAAATGGCAGTGAAAGGGTGCATGCACCATTTCACACATGCTGCAATGGCAGTTCTGTAGATGCCTTTGCATGGGCTCCCTATGGGTGGCAAAATAAATTCTGCATCCCATAGGGTTCCCCTGGACCTCCAATGCCCTGGGTATCTAGGTACCATATAATAGGGACTTAGAAGGGGGCCCCAGTTTGCCAATTGTGGATGGAATACTGGATTACCAGTTTCCTATAACCATAATTTAAGGGAAAAAGCATAACTACTGGGGTCCTGATTAGCAGGATCCCAGTAGAAACAGTGAAACACACTGACAATGAGGCCGAAAGTGGGGGTAACCAAGCTTGAAAGAGGGTACTTTCCTACAATAGTGAACCTACAAGCCCTATATATCCCTGCAACCAGAAGAATCCACCGGATGTAACAATATATTGCTTTTGAAAACCTGCATAGTTAAAATAAGTTACAGATGAAAGCATAGACACAAATGGCTGTTTTTTCAACTCAATTTCAATATTTTTTTAATTCAAATGTTACTTTCTATAGGAAAACCTTGAAAGATCTACACATATAATCCCTTGCTGAATTTAGAATTGTGTTTACTTTTCAGAAATGTATAGCTGATTGGGATAAACTATTGGTTTTACACCCATTCCTGCCAATAACTGGACAGAGGTTGAAAGCAGCACATAAATTAGGCAAAATGAGCTATCACCCAGTAAAATGGCAAAACTGTGTTGAAAAACGTGGTTTTCTGATTCACGTTTGCATGTTCCTGAAAGGTGGGAAGGTGGTGATTTTAGCACCACAATCCCTTTGTTGATGTCATTTGCAGAGATAAAACAGATGCTTTCTTCTGCAGCACTTTTTTCCTAAAAAACCCAAGCTACAGCTGTATTTTGACAAGGTTTCTTGGTCCCCTCCAGGGGAATCCACAAACCCTGTATACCTTTAGAATTCCCAAGATGTTGGAAAAAAAGGACACAAATTTGGCGTGACTAGCTTATGTGGACAAAAATTTATGGGGGCCTAAGTGTGAACTACCCAAGTATCCCAAAAAATGCTGAGCATGTGCGGTTGGGGGAAGGCTTAGCAGCAAAGGGGTTAAATTAAGTGAAAACAATATTTCCTATATAAAAGTAAACAACGTTATATACAGCAATATTTTTTTAAACGCTATTGCGTACACAAAAAGTGATATACTTACCTTAATATTCTAATCCACAATATTTTTGTAGTGAGAACATTTTTGACACAATATTTAGGTTACACAATATTTTGGAACCAGTCTGTCAGTCACGGCCCCTCAATCACTGACCAGATGCTGTGTCATCCTCACTTTGTGCCTGATAGCCTGGCGGGCAATTCTTCTCCAGCACTGGACAGGAACAATTAATTATCTCAAAGGGTACATGAGGTCAGATTGTAGATGCTGAACACCAGGGCACAAACTCTCATCTCCCTTTACAGTCACCAAGTCAACATCCTGGACTTGAGCAAACTGGATTTGTGCAACAGCCTCTGGTTGAGTACCTTAAGTGATTGTCCCTTGATTGGTTGAGAATTCTAAAGTAGTACATTTTGCCAAACGCATGCCCTTCAAGTTCCCAGCCTCTCCCCCACTACTCTCAAGAGACCCCAAGATAGTTATCACCAGATATAGCGCCATACAAACTCCCCACTACAGTTTACAAGGCAGCGTATGGCATGGCCAGGCCCTGTTTCTTATGGTATATTCATGCTATGCCCAGGCACACTCACCGCTTCTGGACACCAATAACCTCTGCCCATTCTCAAACCAGCCAGAACCCACGTTGAAAAGGTCCTACAAACTGCTTGGACTTCTCCACTGGGGCACCCTTGACTGCAAATCTGGGCTGAATCCCTCCTTTTCTGCTTGTGAAGCTGTCCTCAATGGCCATCTTAGGCTGGACGACCAGCCCTATCAACATCCGCACACTCCTCATCCCATCCCTACTAGCGGCTGTAACTGAATGTAAATATGTGATATTACCTTAGCTTTATATCTGTGCTCATTAACTATACTATAGCATCACTTCTATATGTAGCCAACAATGTTTTTTTCTTCCACAATTTACAAAGTGCAATGCTTCTTTTCAAATTCCTGTGCTTTGAAAAATACAAATACAATTAAAGATGCAGCTGGGAAGACAACACTCTTTGACAAAACGTTTTATTTTCCACATCCTCCCATGAGCTCTCAGGTCACACAAACCCTCCCACTGGATGGGCCAGGCAGGCACACCGCTCAGGTGAGGTGGAAGTGAGGTTTGAAGTGGTGGAAAATGGCACATTTGATGATGGTCTGACTATAGCTTCTAGGTGAGGAGGAAGGGTCGGTTCTTGTAATCCTTCGACTGCAGGTAGGCCTTGAGTTTGGGTCGAGATTCCATCTTCTCCTTGAAGGCCTTCAGATGTGGGAAGTTGTTGAGACAGTCCCGGGCGATATACAAGTGGTGATGGAGAATTTCCAGAAGGTTGTAATCGGCAAAGGAGACCTGTCCAGAGGAAGACATCCAAGTGATGAAGGGATCACTCAAGGGATAAGACAGTGTAAGAGGGATTTCCTAAAAGAAATCTTTCCAGAGAATATGATAGAGAAAAGAAGAAACACAATGTGTGCCCAAAGTAAAAAACAGGAGGAAAAGCAATGAAGATGTGTTTAATTGTTATCAGAAAAGCTAGGTCTTGTAGGTCAGGAGAGTGGACAGTAGTGAATGACCCTTTTTCATATGGATAAGAAGAGTAACCACGATCTAGGTCCAACCACCAGAAATCTCCGGTTTTAGTTTCTTTTATTTCTTCCTCGCAGGAATGACAAAAGCAAACAGCATCCCCAGGCAAAAATCAGGGGATTGTTTGCAGCTGACGACTTTAAGCCACTCCCCCATCCTTAATAATATTTGGGGGGAAATTTCTAAAGGAGAAGACAAAGGGATCAATTTAGAGTTTGGCAGGTTGGATTTACTTCATCAGGGTAATGGAGTAAAGTACTCTATCACTATAAAGCAGTACTGGCCTGCCACTGGAGATGTCTGCAGGCCTAGTGGATAACTCTTGTATTGGCAGGAACCCCTGTCATGGCAGTTCATGTCAATGCCTTAAAAGTTTGACGGATGGCACCATCAACAGGATGGAGCTGTGCAGCAAACTTTCAATGTTTTTTATTCTTTCAATAAACAAATCCCAAAGCTGTGTTTAATTTCTGACGATTAAAAAAAACAATGACCCCCCACCCTGGGAGTTTTGTCTTGTGGTTTGGGGATCATTTTGCAGTTTGCACTGTGCCATACTGCCTGGTTTTACCTGGTGGTGACAAACAGTGATAACTTACATTTGTTTTCCCACTATAAATAGGGCGGGTGGACAAATGCCAAACCCCCTAAGTACTTTACACTGTTAGTGATGGAGACAGTATAGTCTCCGCTGTTGACATACAGGAGGTCTGCTCAACTTTAAATGAGGCTGTCAGATCTTCTGTTTGGTGGAGAGGGCTTGTGTGATGGATTACTCTGCAGTGAAACTCCAACTCAGTCTCAAAGAGATGAACAAATCTGGAGAAGAAGTAATAACCAAGTGCCAAGAGTAACAGGAGAAAAGAAGAGGGAACCTGTTAGAAGAAGAGGATAAAGGAGATGGATAAAAAAGTTAAGTAATGTTTTGAACTTTCTGAACAAGAAACAAGTCTCACAAGGGCATGAAGCAGCAGCTATTGGATAAGGGAGCGAAGAAGAAAGAAAGAGTGATACAGTAAAGAATGACTGCCTGGAGGAGAAGAAGTGAAAGAGATGAGGAAAACTTCAATAGAGTCCAAAGAGGGGATAGGCCAGCAAAATGTATAGAGAGATAAAAATGAGGAGAAGAAGTCGTCCATGAGATGACAGAGAGATGAACAAAGCTACCATCGACTTTCAACCAATGTCCCCTAAGCTATTCTCTTTCAGGGTCCCTCCACCCAGATGTAGGCGTTACATACGACCCAATAGACTCAGGCAAGAGACTCCATTCTTAAAGCCATGCAGTGGGAAGGACCAACCGCACAGACCATATGCCCCTCTGTACCTGTCAGGCTCTGTCACTTCTGTGCACTGCGAGGGAGACGACTCCACAGACCACAGCCCAGTGTGTCTCTGTGACCATAACGCATTGTAAGGGGCAGAGTCCATGAGCAGAGTCACAGGAAGTCTCCAGCACTGTGGTTATCTGAAGCCCAACCTCTCCTTTACCTGCAGTTTGGTATCACTCCTTTAGAGGGCAGCCAAGCTTCTGCTGCTCACCTTGCTGCCAATGATGAATCCACTGGAGTTCTGGGAGAGGAGTTGCTCAAAAGGCCTCAGCTTACTGGGCAGCTGTTCAATGTACTTTGCCCTGCCAGTTTCCTAAATCAAAATAAAGCAAATATTGCATATGTGCTGACATACACAAACACAGAATTACAATGCCAGAGGCACCACCAACAACTATCCATGCAAACAGACCAATATACATACAGACACCTTTAGCGTCCTCCCCAGACCAATAGCTTGAAAAGAACCACATCACACATGGAGCTCTATGGCAGACGTCTTTATTCCTCAGCATGCACCATAACCATTAACAACCAAGCATTAACACCTTCCAGCAAGTTATGCAATGCATCTTTTGAATCTACCTAGAACCCGTAGGGCCTCATTGACAAGAATCTGACGCATCGGCACCGATCCCCTAACGACGCCATGGATGCACTCTATTACCAATACAGAGCTTCATGGTACAGGTTTTCACAGATGCGTCACAAAATTCTGACGCATCTGTGGCGCTAAACTCACTCAGTGATGGACTACTGTCAAAAAAATGATGCTAATCCAGCAATGTGAGGAGGCCCCCATAGAGAAAAGCCCTACATCAATTTTACGCCTTTTCTGGCAGGTGGTAAAATTCTGATGCAGTGAAGTCGCACAATGATGCAGTGAAATGTTGTAAATTTCACTGCGTCAATTCTGCGTGGCTTTTCCCATGGGACCTCATACCCTGCAGACATTATACCTGGCACAGGTATAATAATGCAGTGCTTTGCAAACTGACACTTTGGGCCGAGTGTGTCAGTTTATAAAAATAGAGTAGTGTAGTGCACTGCTAGCGCCGCTGCTGCGTAAAAAAAAATGATTGTAAATGTGACCCACAATCTCACAATACTACATCTTCCTCCTTGTTGAATTAAAAGAACAAACAATAGTTACATTGTAGTTCTTCAATAAGTGGTCGAGGCGCTTACACTCTGGTCGTGCATCGAGGCACAGGGTCTGATCCTTGATCTGTACTGGTAGTCGGGTCGCCTCATTCATAATTGCAGAAGCTGACGAACATCAAGATAGGTGAGTAAAATGTTATGAGTTCCATGTGATTGACTGTCTGGGACGATGGGCCACCACAATGTGTTCCTTGTACGCCGCCTCCCTCGGACAATCAACAGCAAATGGAGTGTCTGCTTTTGCTTTCATTTCTGTTTGATTGGGACCCAGTTACCTTCATCAAAGATTATTTCCTGAGGTCATCGACCCCGGTCGGCAGATGTTTTCACTTTGCACTTTTGAGAAGTATCTCTGACTCAAGTCTTTTCAGTATTCAAAGGTCAGTCAACTGTCTACTGTGGTAGCTTGCTTCCAATGGGTCTCCAAAATATCAAGGTGGTAGGACTTCCACCAGTTGTGAAGTGAGGAGTTGAACGATAAGCACAGAGGGCTTGACACAGGGCCTGGCTTAGCTCAATCCCCTCGATTGATGCTCGTTGAATTAACTTTTTGAGGGTACCCGTAAATCGTTCTACAACACCATTGGCTTGGGGCCACAGAGGTATACTTTTTTGATGCTTGACATTTAATTCGACCAGAAATGCTTAGAAGTTTTTGCTATTGGATGGGGGACTATTGTCAGATTTGAGAATGGCGGGTATACCCTACACTGCAAAGATGTTGTCCGGCCGCTCGATGACCTTGTCATGGGTTGTAGATGATAACTTCACTATTAAAGGAAAGCATGAATACTCATCATTGACTACCATGAGATCCTGTCAGTTTCCTAAGGGCCCAAAGAAATCAACTGCAACTCTTTCCCAAACCTATGCAGGAAGGTCAGGCTTTGTCAATGGATGCTGCATTGCTCTCTGGAAAAGGCAGCTGCAAAGATGGAACTCTTTCAGTTCCTTCTCAACTCGCTCGACTAAGCGCGGGAACCACACCCTGAACCTGAATTAGATATTGGCAGACGAGTTACACTGTTACACCCGTGCAGGCTGTCCCACCCGCCGAAATCCAAATCCCATGGTATATAATGGGATTTAGATGTCGGCGGACGGGAAATCTGCTGTTGTTGTGATGGAGTAACTTATCCGCCAATATCTATACTTGGACCTCTGTCTCTTATGGCTCTTTTGGTGACTACAATGTCACTCTCTCCTTCATGGGCTAGTTCAGTGACTTGATGTCTTAGGCTCTCAGGCATGACGATTTCTGAGCCTCTCAATCCCACACCCTCCTTGGTCATGGACAGTTCATTCTTTACATTCTTGAACCTCTGAAACTCAGCATCGGCAGCAATTGTGTGGGTGCTCAACTTCCATGGCTGAGTTGAAATTATGTCTTTGAGGATAAGCATGTTCTTGTCGGCATTAGTAGCGGCAATAATCTGTTCAGTGGACAGGGCTGCTGGCGTGCTCAGACTCACAATGAAGTTAATGTACTCCCCAGCCATTTTAGGTGTTGCACTGTGACTACGTAGTGGCACTCATGAATGGTAATCGTCAGGGCCCGGATCTTTCCCTGGCTTGTGCACAGTTGTATATTTGTACTCTTGCAGTCGCAAACCCCACCTCTCAATGCCAGGAGGCATCTTGGCTTTCTATTTTTCAAAAATAGTGGGTGGTTTGTAATGATGGTGAGCCATTTTCTCTATACAAATACATGAAAATGTTTGTAGGCCCAAAGTATAATCAAACTCTCCTTCTCCGACTAAGAATAGGCGTGTTCTCTGTCAGACAGGCTTTTACTGGCATAAGCCACAATGTGTCTCTGAGCATTGGGATGATCATTATGTTGAGCAAGGATTACGCTCAGCCCCACCGGGCTTGCATCTGCTGTGATCTCAGCTTGCATAAATTAGATCATCGTGGTTGCATTCTCAATCACATGTTTTATTCTTTTGAAGCTTTAATCACATTCAGCAGACCACTGAAAAGGGATATTTTGCTTTGGCAAGTCTCTTAATGGGACACTCACTGTAGCAAAGTCACAACTGACCCTTGAGCAATAACTCGCCATGCCTAAGATCGATCTCAGCATTGTGACATCCTGTGTAGGGGGCATGCAACTGACAGGGCTTGCACTTTGTCTGGGTCAGGGGTAATTCCCTCATCCAAGAATATATACCAAAAGAATTTAAGTTTGGTTGTGTGAAACATACACTTTAGCAACTTCAGAGCGAGACCAGCATAAGCAAATAACTGGCACATTTGTGTAAGAGCTTTGTCATGCTTCTCTAGTGTTGTTCGAAATACCAGCATGTCATCACTGTAATTAAAAGCATGCGTGACAGGTTGAATTGTTCAATGTCTACCATCCTGAAATATTTCAGCAGCTGAAGGCACTCTAAAACTCAACATTTTCTATCTGAAGAAACCACCATGAGTTGAAAAGTAATGATGTACCTCCAGTTTTCTTCCAACTCAAGTTGATGGTATCCCTTGTTCAGGTCAAGACAAGAGAAGACTTTGACTCCATTTGATTGCCTGATCATGTCCACTATGTATGGACTAGGATGTTGTTATCTTTCAATTGCTCTGTTGGCCTGGAGCATATCAACACAGATGCGCACTCCACCTTTACTGTCCTTTTTTGTCACCACCATTATGGGCGAAACCCATTGCATAGGACCGGAGGATCGCTCAATGATGTCAGGCTTCAACAGTGCTTCCAGTTCTTTGTCAACAGCTTCTTGCAAGTGGAAAGTGACTCAACAGTACTGCTGGGTAACAGGGAGACTTCTCGTTAATTTGAAGTTGCACTTTCACTGTCTTGAGCATTCCTAAGCCATGAAACAACGACAGAAACTGACTTATAATTTCAGGTTGATTGTGAAGGTTATAATTGAGACGTATCAGTCCCATGTCAGCAGCAGTAGCAGAACTGAGTAGGCATACACTATATGAAAGTTCTTGAAAAAAGTGAATTGGCACTTGCCCTGATACTGTTTCATGTTACATTGTGGCTATGAATGACCCTGGACTCTGCAAAGCTTTGGTGCAGCCCATGTGTATACTTTTGCTTTTGACTGTTGAGTCGCGGCACAGGGGACAGACTATTAAACTTCATGACTGGCATGATGTTAATTGACGCACCACTGTCTCTGACAAAGGTTATAGGACAACCGTTAACTTTTATTGCAATCTTGAGATAGTGTCCGAATTAATTCCGTTGTTACGTTTGATGGTTTGGCTCCGTCATTCGTTCTTTTTGCAAGCGGCCAAACTGACATGTGCCTGTGATTCTTTGGTCGACATCATCATGGCACATCTATCTACTTCATTGACGCTTTATAAAGATGTTGAGGAGCATGTGTATGATGAGCTTGACGATAATTGGCTTTGTTAGGTTTCTACTTGCTGCAACCGGTGCTGACTTTTGGCCTTGTGGGAGTGGCTAGAATGCTTCTGGAACTTTCTAGCATCCATTTTCTCTTGCCCCTGTGATTTATGTGTTCCTCTTTTGCTTTGCAGACTGTGAAATGGTTTTATTTCCCACAAACCTTTGCATGTCTGTCCCATAGCTGGACATTTACCTTCATGGGGAGATGGAAAGCCACATTGGAAACACCACTTTTCTTTTTTAAAGGCAATCAACTTGCATTCTTCTAGCTTAACATAATCAATGCTGATTCAATGCTCCACCTTCCATATCAGCAGCTTCTCGGTCTGCTCTTTCATTGGCTCTTGCAGCCATTAGCATTTTTCACCAAACTGAGTGCATCTGTCAGCATGCGTCTTCTGAAAGAATCTGAAAGACAGCCATAGATGACTCTGAGGCATATGGCTTCTTCATCATTAAGGGCCAGATGTAGCAAACACTTTGTGACACGCAAACGGCGAAAATCGCCGTTTGCGAGTCGCAAATGCGTGTTTGCTATGTAGAAATGCATTTTGCGAGTCGGAACCGACTCGCAAAATGCATTTCCGAGTCGCAAATAGGAAGGGGTGTTCCCTTCCTATTTGCGAGTCGCAGTGGTATGCAATTCCATTTGCGACCGTGTACGCGGTCGCAAATGGAGTCGCAGTTACCATCCACTTGAGTGGTAACCCACTCGCAAACGGGAAGGGGTCCCCATGGACTGGACCCAAAAATATTTTTTCAAAGGGACCACTGCCTGCCCTGAAAAAATCTGAAACTAAAGGTTTCGTTTTTTTTTTCTAAGTGCAGCTCGTTTTCCTTTAAGGAAAACGGGCTACACTTGGAAAAAAAAACCTGCTTTATTTAAAAGCAGTCACGGACATAGAGGTCTGCTGTTCCCAGCAGGCCTCCATCCCCGTGAGTGCCCAGAGTCGCTATGGGGGCGCAAATTGCGACCCACCTCATGAATATTAATGAGGTGGGTCTTTGCGACCCCATAGCGACTCGCAGAAAGTGTCTGAGACACCTTTCTGCATACCAAATTGCGACTTGCAATTTGCGAGTAGCAGGGACTCGCAAATTGCAAGTCGCAATTTGGTATATTGCTACATCTGGCCCTAAGTTCACTAAACTTGTTGTGTTTGATAAGTACGTCAAGTCTTTCAACAAACTCATCCATCGTTTCACCAGCTTGCTGTCTCACTTGTCATAGTCGGCATTCGGCATCGGATTGAACTTAGAACCCAATCCTTCTTTGATCTGATGGTATGATATTGCACCAGTCGGTGAGATTTTCTTCAGCACTTCGTTTACTCCATCACTGGCAAGGTTCTTTAAATACTTAGGCCCTCATTACAACATTGGCGGTATTGACCACCTACTGCCACGGCGACAGTCACCAACATACCGCTGCCATGGCTACCAGCCGGCAACGTGCATTATGACCGCCGACGGTATTCTGCCAGAAATCTGGTGGAACACCGCTGACGGTCATGGCAGCGCTGCTGACAGCAGCATCGCCACGCCACCAAAACACCACCGACCAGGTCATGAGCAATGATACGGCCTGACAGTGTTTTGCTGGTGGACGCTGCTGCTGACAGCAGCGCCGCGGACCGTCTCCAGCCAGAGGACCCCCTGCAAGCAGGTAAGTCAGGTTCTCTGACCGGAGAGGACAGTGGGGGTGTTGTGTGTATGTGGGGGGGGGGTGTATGTTTTGGGATGCGTGCATGTGGGTGTGACTCACGCAGGATGCATGCGTGAATGAGGGATTGTGAGTGTTGTGTGTTTTCGATGCATGTGTGTGACAAGCTATGTTGATGTCTGTTGTGCTGTGTGGGTATGTATGTGTGCATGCGTGCGTGTAGGTGGGTATGCATGTGTGCATGTGTGTATATGGGTGCATGTGTGGGTGTGTATATGTTCGGGGGCAGGAGCAGATGCGGGAGGCAGTGGGAGGACTCTGGGAAGGGGGTGGAGGGCAGGGGATACCCCTATCAGTGCCAAGGAAGGTATTCCCTGGCACTGATAGTGCCTACCGCCATGGTTTTTGTGGCAGTACAAAAACGACGGTGACCGCCAGGGTCCAAATCCCATTTTTTTTACCACTGGCCTGTTGGCGGTATTACCGCCGCTTTAACACCGACCGCCACGGTTGTAATGAGGGCCTTAATGACTTTCTAATCATCTACTTCTTTGAAGGTCTCGATCCATGCGGTCCATCTGGTGGCAATATTTTGCTTTTAGGCGGTGTTGAATGGTGGTGGTGGTTTCAGAACAACAGCTGCGTTGTACTTCGCACTCTTTTCTAATACTGTCAACAGCACATGCTGTTCAGATGGCTGCTGCTGTTGATGTGAACCTGTACCTTCTGCAAGCACTGGCCGTGTATTCTCACTTAAGTCATCACACACAACCTGAAATCATATATCGTTGTCTTCTTTCTTGACGGTGGATAGTCGTACATTTCTTTTACTTGATTCTCATTGCGTTTAGCTTTTTGCATCGTACCTGGTTGTCACTGCCTTTAGCATTTAATCTTATATCAATAATGGCTCTATGTTGTGGTGAGGCATTGTATGTTCTCTTTCAGCCTTACCAATGGACTCTGGAGGGCTTTTCAAATGCTCTACTTTGCAGGGCCTTCTTTGATGGCTGCATATGGGCTGGAGCAGAGCTTTGACTCCACACACGCCAGTTTCAAATTGCTTCTTGTTGATTTGGCAGCACATGGGACAAACAATGCACAATGCAGCACACACAGAAGTGCCAAAGCATAATTTTCAAATGATTGTTTATGTGCAGGAAGAGACACCTTCCCACACATAAACAATAATTTCTGGCATTTTGCTTTTTCTATGCGTGCGGCAGAAAAAGCACCCACAGAAAAAGCAAAAAACGAGGAGGAATAAAAGTATTCCTCCTCGTTGCACCCTGCTAACATCGCTCCTGGGGGTGGCGTTAGATTTTGGCACTGCCTCAGGTTTACGTGATTTCATAAATCTGAGGCAGTGTCAAAATGCAATGAGTGTTGCTGTGGAACGCCCACAGAAACACCCATTGCACGCCCCTCCCACGCACAGTGCTGCGTGGGAAGGCGCTGTATTTACAGGGTGGCGTTAAGCCACAAAAAGTGGCTTAATGCCACCTTTTAAATATGGCGCTGTGCTTAGCGCCACAGGAGCGTCACAAAAAGTGACGCTCCTGTGGCGCTAGGTCAGTATAAATACGGCCCATAATCTCACGTCACTAAATTGAATATGCTGCCACTTATTCTGAGTAACAAAAGCTTGCATCTCTTGAGAGTGAGTAGCTTGCACTTTCACCTCTACAGGACCTGTACTTAGTGAAGGAAGGACCCACCACTACATGTCCCAGAGGATTTCTGAGTGAAGGAAGCTTGCACTTGCAGTGTGCATGTTACTTATTCTGAGTGAGGGTAACTTGCACGTCTGCATCTCACAAACATGCTCAGAGTGAGGAAGGCTGGAGTTTTTTAAAGTGCAGGACCTCTTCTGAGGGAGGGAAGCTTGTACCTAGGCATGTGTTACACCTCTTCTGAGTGTGGCTGGCACTTCTGCAGGTAAATACCTCTGCATGCGTTAGTCTATCTCCGAATCACGGAAGCTTTCACATTTCCTGGACATGGGTGGGAGGCTTGCACATTTCCTCATTGAGAACCTGTTCTAAGTGTCAGAAGCTTTCTACCCTGCATTTTCTGAACAAATTCTTAGTAATGGAAGAGTGCATTGCTGCTAGTGTGACCTCTTATAAGTGAGGGAAGCTTGCACTCTTCAGTTCGTGGAAATACTGAGAGCAAGGGAAACTTGCACTTAGCATGCGCAAGACATGCTCAGAGTGAGGGAAGCTTGTACTGCATGAGTCAGACATACCCCAGAAACAGAAACTGTTAGTTATGCTTGTCAAGGACCTGTCCTGAGTGAGGAAATCCTGCTTTGCTGCATGTGCTAGGCCTGTCCTGAGTGAGGGAAGCTTGACTTGATGCTACCCTTTAAAGTGCACCCACGTTTTCTAGATCCAGCTGTCACCTTGTCATGATGCAGAGTTCCTGCTTTGATTGTTGGACTTCTTGGGTAACTAACTATAAAGTCACAACCAGAATCCAAAGTAAAAATACAACTGGGCAAAATGAGCCAATTATATCCGTCCTTGGGAAATCTGAAAGGTTCCTGTTCTGTACCTGTTTAATTTATTGTTTTGTGATCAGGTAATTTTTATTGAAAAAATGTGTAAAGACAACATACAAGAAAAACAGACAATTATGAGACTTGATCTTTTCTCAACTATATATGTTTTCTGTCTGCAAATGCACAAACAAACACATCAAAATCCAGACATAAGTTGCAGGGCCTGCAAGTACATAGATGTGCTTAAAGAGTTGTGGGAATATAGTATCAGGTGGGAAATCAAATGTCATAGGATTAAAGCAGCTTCTTGGGCTGCAGGTGGCTCCATGCAGTGTTGTGAGGTATCACTGTGTCTAATTCAGGAAAGAGAAATGAGTGAGCGACAAACCGCGGAGAGGGAAGGAGGGCACGGGGTAGGGAGCGGTAGGACACTCGAAGGGCCGCGGTTATCAGCTGTCCAGGTGTTATGGGAATGTCGAAGAGTTCACTTGACAAAGAGCAGACCCTTCCTGTTCCATGAACTTGTCGAAGGAGTGCCAAACAGCCTTAGCAATCTTAGGGGAGTGGTGGGTTTCATCGCTGAGATTGTGTACCCCTCTAAGATACGTGACCCACGCCCACCACCTATGGTACGATATGTGGTTGAAGAATTTCCATTCTGAAAGTATGACTTTAATCACAATTGTCAGAAGGATATCTAATAGTGCCTTGTAATTTTGGCTTAGATTTAAGTCTTTGGGGTTGCTCCAGGGCCTCAATGCCACCAGTGGGAAATTCAAGGTAATGGGTACCCCAAACAGGGAACTAAGAGTCCTCTGGATATGTTTCCAGTAGGGATTTAGGAGGGCGCATTGGAAAAACATGTGTTCATTTGACCCCAGAGGACAGTTACAGTTCCAACTTTTATCCCTTTCTCTTAGTTTCAGTCTATGGAGCTTGACCTGGTACCAATGTAGGAGGTTCAGCGTAAAAAAATTAGATTGAGTCAGGGTGGGGGCAATCTTATTATAAAATGCATTTTTACTGATCCTTAACCACTCATCTTTGGAGATGTGGAACAGGAGGTCAGGACTGAGGTGTTGCAACCATTCGTAGAGGGGTGGGTTCGTTCGTGGCGGGGGTAGTTAATGCCTTATACATTTTGGAGGCTGGATGTCCTGATGATAGCCAAAAGCTCCTACGATGTGTAATTGAAAGGTCTTTAGTATATGAGAGTCTGTTAATTTTGACTTTGAGTTTTAAAAAGATATAGAAATCACTGCTGGGTAGTCCATGGCAGTTCACGAGTGCAGAAAAGGAATACGGTTCTTTGTTATTGTCACAGAGATCTCAGATTAGATGTATGCCCTTCGATGTCCAAGGGTGTGCCATGTTATCAGAATAATTTATTTTAAGTTTGGGGTTGTGCCAACGTAAGGACATTATAGATTTCTTGAATTGGGACTTGTGATTGTTTCAACATAAAATAAAATGATGGACGGAGTGCTGAAACTTTTTAAGCACTCACCCCCAGTCACAGATCTGGGTTTAATCCATCTTTATTTTGACCGTCACATAACCCCAGTTTGGACCCAGCCATATGAAAATCAGTCTTGACCTTTCTCCCTATGGGAAATGTCCAGCATGAACTCCCAAGCCAGGTCCTCTCTGGACCAGAAACAAGCATCCTGGGACTAATTTCGGGTATGGGTATCACCCCTCATCAGCCAGGCTAGCTTGAATCCAGTGTTGCAGTGAGCAAGGGACCCACAGTTGGGTATACCCTTGTCACTTAGGGCGCAGCAACACTGTAGGAAAGTTCCCTCTTTTTGGCATGTTAACCACAATTTCTACCTGATGTCAGTGTGTTTGACTGTGTTCACTGAGATCCTGCTAACCAGGACCCCAGTGAGTATGCTCTCTCTCCTCCAAATGTTGTCACTGCATACTGGTAACCTAGTATTTCACCCAAAATGGGCATACTGGTCCCTCCTTATAAGTCCATAGTATATTGTACCTAGATACCCAGGTCATTAGGGTCCCAGGGGATCCCTATGGGCTGCAGAATTTCTTTTGCCACCCAGAGGGAGCCCATGCAAAGGCTTCTAGCCATTGCAGCCTGTGTGAAATGGTGCATGCACCCTTTCACTGCCATTTCCACTGCACCAGGTCACTTATAAGTCACCCATATGTCAGGCCTTCCAACCCTGAAGGCTGGGTGCAAAGTACCTGTGTGTGAGGGCACACCTGCACTAGCAGAGGTGCCCCCACATCATCCAGGACCATTTCCCCAGACTTCGTGAGTGCGGGGATGCCATTTTACGCATGCCCCTGACATAGGTCACTACCTATGTACAGCTTCACAATTGTAACTCCGAATATGGCCATGTTTGGTATCAAACATGTTGGAATCATACACCAAGGCTTTTGCAAGCATTGGTTGTATGATTCCATACACTCTGGGGGCTCCTTAGAGGACCCCCAGTATTGCCATTACAGCCTTCTGAGGTTTTCCAGGCAACCCCAGCTGCTGCCACCTCACAGACAGGTTTCTGCCCTCCTTTTGCTTGAGCAGCTCAAGCCCAGGAAGGCAGAATAGAGGATTTCCTTTGGGAGAGGGGTGTTACACCCTCTCCCCTTGGAAATAGGTGTTACAGGCTTGGGAGGGGTAGCCTCCCCAAGCCACTGGCAATTCTTTGACAGGCACAGATGGTGCCCTCCTTGCATAATCCAGTCTACACGTGTTCAGGGACCCCCAGTCTATGCTCTGGCATGAAACTAGACAAAGTTAAAGGGAGTGAGCACTCCCCAGTCCATCACCACCCCAGGGGTGGTGCTCAGAGCTCCTCCAGAGGGTCCCTGGGTTTTGTCATCTTGGATTCCAAGTTGGCAGGGAACTCTGGGAACATCTGAATGGCCAGTGCCAGCAGGTGACGTTAGAGCTCTCCCCTGATAGGTGCTTACCTGTTTAGCTGACCAATCCTCCTTTCAGGGCTATTTAGGCTCTCTCTTGGGTGGTTCTTCAGATTCGGATTGCAAGACTCCAGCAGAAATCCTCTGCATCCTCCACTTCACCTTCTCACCAAAGAAACTGCATCTGGACCCTCCAGGAACTCTACAACTGCAACAAAGAAGCAAAGATGACTTCTGCAACATTGTAGCTTCAGCTCCTGCCAGCAACTGCACTGTTTCCCAATCATGCATCTTAAGAGGACAGCCAGTCTGCAGCCTGCACCAGAGGAATGAAGGAATCTCCCTTGAAGTGAAGGAGTCACTTCCTTGTTTCTGTAGACACCCCTCTGCAACGACGACTAGTGGCTTGGGTCACCTCTCCTGACAAAGTGTGTGGATCCAGGGTGGTGAACTGAAGTGATCCCGACGGTGCTGACATTCAACTTTGCTGGAGGTAAGAGTTTGGCTCCCCGCGCAAGACAGTACCCCTGTGCACCACGTGTTTTGTAGTTACCAAGGCTTGTTGGCATCTTTCCACAAACGTCTTCATGCACCGGGCAGATCCAGCCCCCAGCACTCCTTCCTGTGACGCTTAGCGTCCTGCATGGTTCCCCGGCGGCGTGGGATCCCTTTGTGTAGTGCAGAGTGGGCCTCCTTTTGCACCTTCTTTGTCCCAGTGCTGTGGGACTCCTGTGCACACTGCCTGGCCTTCTGAGGGCTCTTTGAGTTGCTGAGTGCCCCCACTTACACCTCCACCTTTGTAGAGTCCACCAGGTTCCTCCTGGTCCCGGGCAGTGCCATTTTCCGCCAACCGTGAGCTTTGCATGTGCGAAGGATTGTTGGCGGAATCCAGCAGTGCAAACCAGACTGCAATCATCCATCCGGCGTGGGACATCATTTGCACCAACCAGGAACCCACATCCATCTTTTGGGGTGCAGTACTGACTGTTGTTCTTCACCGGTGGTTCTTCTTTTGCACTTTCATCCGGGTTAGCAGGGGCTCCTGTTCTCCCTGGACTCTTCTTGGATTTGGTCCCCTTCTTCCACAGGTCTTCAGGTCCAGGAATTCATCGTTGGTGTCTTGCAGTCTCTTCTGGTTCTTGCGTAATCTTCTTTCTTGTGTTCTTGTGTGTTCTAGAAAGGTTACTGTGATTCACTCCTGCTTTCCTTGGCTCTAGGGTGGGTTCCATTACATACCTTTGGTGTTTTCTAATACTCCCAGCGCCCCTCTACACACTACACTTGCCTAGGTGGGAAACAGACTTTCACATTCCACTTCCTTAGTATGTTGTTTGTGTTCCCCCAGGCCCATTTCTAACTATTGTGACTTTTACTATTTGCACTGTTTTCTAACTGTTTTTTCAGCTATTTCTGCATACTAGTGTATATAATTTGTGTATTACCTACCTCCTAAGGGAGTATAGACTCTATGGAATTTTTGGCATTTGTGTCACCAAAATAAAGTACCTTTATTTTTGTAACACTGAGTATTTTCTTTCATTCTTTCATGTGTGTGAGCACTGTGTGACTACAGTGGTATTGCATGAGCTTTGCATCTCTCCTAGTTAGGCCTTGGCTGCTCATCCACACTACCCCTAGAGAGCCTGACTTCTAGCACTGACTACATTTCACTGATAAGGGATAACTGGACCTGGTATAAGGTGTAAGTACCTTAGGTAGCTACCACAAACCAAGTCAGCCTCCTACAAACACCACAAAATAAAATGATGGATGGAGTGCTGAAACTTTTTAAGTACTCACCCCTCAGTCAGAGATCTGGGTTTAATCCATCGTTATTTTGTGTGCCATGCCACCCCAGTTTGGACCCAGCCATATTCAAATCAGTCTTGACCCTGCTCTCCACGGGAACAGTCCAGCCCGAACTGCCAAGCCAGGTCCTCCCTGGACCGGAAACAAGCATCCTGGGACCAATTTCAGGGTATCCCCACTCATCAGCCATGCTAACTTGAATCCACGGCTGGGCATACCCTAGCCACTTAGGGCGCACATAGAAACTACACAAAATAAAGTGATCGACTGAGTGCTGAAACTTTTCAAGCACTCACCTCGGTGACAGATCTGGGTTTAATCCATGGTTATTTTGCTTGCCATGTCACCCCAGTATGGACCCAGCCTTATGCAAACCAGTCTTGACACTTATCCCCATTGGAACAGGTCCTCCCTGGGCCGGAAACAAGCATCCTGGGACCGATTTTGGGGTATCACCCCTCATCAGCCAGGCTAGCCTGAACTTAGTGTTTGTCTAAGGATTTGATTGCCCATGCAGTATCCAAAAGAATCTGTTGAGAGTGAAGGGGTTTGAGTTTCTTCATGGTGAGATATGAGGGAATATTGACGGGAGCGCAGAGAATATTTTCAGAGTCTAGGCAGCGGGGATGGTCAGTTTCATTGTTTAATAGCCACTTGTGTCGCTAGAAAAGTGGATTGCTAGAGTGTCCAGTTTGGGAAGTTGCACCCTCCTTCAGAGGAGTTTCACCTGAAGGCTTTGTAAGAGATTCATGCCCTCTTCCCACTCCACAGAAAAATTTATGTTATTTTATCAGTTGTATAAAAGAAGTTATTTGATAATCTCAAAGGGAGCTTTGAGGAAGTAAGGTTTATAATCGGGGTAATCATCATTTTCAGGGTTTGGATTATGCGCCATCAGGAGATATACTTGGGCGACCAAGATGAATGCAGGTTTTTGACTTTGTCAATGGTTTTGGATTCTTTATTTGAAGAGTCTCTGCTAAGTCATTGGAAAATCTAATTCGTAGGTATTTGAGCTGTTTTGGTTGCCATTCAAGCCCAGAATCCCCCAGGTGGGCAGCGAAGCAGCATGAATTGAACGGGAACACCTCTGTTTTTTCTTTATCTTGAGTGTATCCCAAGACTTGGGAGGAGTTCTCTATAATTTTAGTTAGTGCGGGGATCGTCCTTAGAAAAGACAAGTATATCGTCCGTGTAGGCTGCAGTCTTATAAGAATTGGCACCGAATTGGAAACCTTTGGTCTCAGGTGAGGGATCAAGTAGCAAGAGCAATGGATTGATGACAAGTAAAACAAACATTGGCACAGCCAATAGGTCTCACTCTTTGGACCTTATAAGTGTTTAGCCAGAGCTATTGGTTTTGGCAATGTCTTTAAAGGATTTTATTTAGCAGTAGCAGGGTTTTTGCCGATCTGGGTCACTTGATTTTTGAGTGAATGATCAGAGGTGATAATACCCAAGCTGGGCACTGTCTAAGAAACCTCACAAATAACACCTAATAAAATAAATGCTATGCACGTTATTTTAAAAAGGTGCAAAACTAACAGGTGTGGGGAGGGGGGCTTGTTCAGACTGAGAAGGAAAGGGCACTGCAGAGAGTAATTATCAGACAGGGAAGGAGTAATAAGCCTTGACTAGCAAGGAAGGGGTGCACTGAGCCAGCTCTGCACGCCAAGAGGTACAACAGCCGCCTGAGCAAAGCAGGATGTTTGTGCACCGGGCAACCAGCTGTGTGTGCAGAAGAAAGCGTGTGGCTAGCAGCAGTGAGCCTGTGGAGAAGACACGTGTGTAGCAGTCAGTGGGTGAAGCCTGCAGTGGGGGGCTGTTAAGAAAGCAGCGTGAGCAATGTGCGGGGAAGGCTGATGGGCACTGTGTGCAATGCCACTTTTGTTAAATATGCCCCTGTGTGTGCAGAAGAAAGCGTGTGCTTTGCACAGTGAGCCTGTGGAGAAGACACGTGTGTAGCAGCCAGCGGGAGCAGCAGCAGTGGGATGCTAAGGAAGCAGCAAGAGCAATGTGCGGGGAAGGCTGATGGGCACTGTGTGCAGCGCCACTTTTCTTAAATATGCCCCGGTGTGTGCAGAAGAAAGCGTGTGCTTTGCACAGTGAGCCTGTGGAGAAGACACGTGTGTAGCAGCCAGCGGGAGCAGCGGCAGTGGGGGGGCTGTTAAGGAAGCAGCAAGAGCAATGTGCGGGGAAGGCTGATGGGCACTGTGTGCAATGCCACTTTTCTTAAATATGCCCCTGTGTGTGCAGAAGAAAGTGTGTGCTTTGCACAGTGAGCCTGTGGAGAAGACACGTGTGTAGCAGCCAGCGGGAGCAGCGGCAGTGGGGGGGCTGTTAAGGAAGCAGCAAGAGCAATGTGCGGGGGAGGCTGATGGGCACTGTGTGCAGCGCCACTTCCCTTAAGTATGCCCCTGTATGTGCAGAAGAAAGCGTGGCACGTGTGTAGCAGCTAGTGGGAGCAGCGGCAGTGGGATGCTGTTAAGGAAGCAGGAGGGAGTAATTTGCAGCGCAGGCTGATGGACACCTTGTGGAGCTGATAATATGGTCACAAAACTTATTTTTTGGAACAAGATTCTTAGCAAATAAGATGTGAAGACCCGTAATTGTTTGAATGTGAAGGATCCTATAAAGATTCCAGAATCGTGTTTTTTGCCGTGGGGGGGGGGTTTAAAGGTAAAGTCTCCTGATGAGCCAAAGGGCATATTTAAGAGTCCCTAGCGCCCCCTTAGCACCACCATAGTGTCATTTTGTTTTACGCTAAGGCTGAGATAAAGTGCCATTTTCCCTGCACCATATTTAGAAAGTGGCGCAATGCTTGCATTGTGCCACTTTGTAAACCCATGTGCCACATTATGCCTGCGCCAGGCATAATGTATGCAAGGGGTGCGTTCCGGCGCTGGGGGGGGGAGCGCAAAAAATGGCGCAAGGAAATCTAAAAGGGCACTGCTCAGAGCAGGAATTAAAGGGGGGGGCATGCCAATATTTTGGTGTTACTCCTGCAGAGTACATTAATAGCATTAAAAGGATGCCACTTTTGGTCCCTACCCTACTCAAGGTGTGTCGTATTTTAAATACGGCGCACACATGGTGGCGGTGGGGGGGTGCTAAGGGGCGCCAGGAAAGTGGCATTGCCCTGGGTGCATCTCCACTTTACTTAAATCTGCCCCCAAATGTCATTGTGTAGCCAATGGCTACATCTTCTGTCCTGTTAATTATCCTACTATTAACCACAGAGGGTGGGGCACCCATGGTACTATATACTCATAGCACGCGTCGTCAGTAACATAAGCCTTGCAAAGCGCACAAAGTGATCTTGAGCAAGACACCCCTGTTTCCCCCGATTCTCTCTAATATTACCACCCCTTTTCACACCCTCTCCCTTCTCCCCCAAAGTGCATGCTGTGCTTGCAGACACCCTAAAACAGAAAGCACCCACAACCGCAGCAGGAGGTGGCATGAGCTAGTGCCATTCACGGTGCCCCACTGATATAGTTTAACTTTCTACAGAAACCTGTTGGGCTAAAAGCATATTCTGTATGGACAGAACCCAACACATACAGTGATTCTGTGCAGATTCACCTGAGCCTTAAAGGAAAACACTGAGGTCCTGATTTATGAAAAGTTAGCACCTCCTTGGTGGCATATTCTGACGCAAAAGTGGTGCGAACTTACAAAATAAGGCCCATATTTATAGGAAAATGACAGAGCGCAACGATGCACCAAAATTGGCAGGGCACGCCCACAGCAACACTCATTGCACGCCCCTCTGACAACTGCGCCGGAGGGCCCATATTTAGAAGGAGGTGTAATGCCACAAGAAGTAGCGTTACACCTCCTGTTTATGGAGCCGAGGTTAGCGCCACTGGAGCGTCACGTAACACACGTAGACAACAGTAAAACACTAAAGCCAAACAAAAACAGTTATAAGAAACCTTCGCTTAAACTGACAAATAAATAGAGTCAATAGAATTATAGTAATCCTTTTGCAAACATTTTAAACCAAACCAAAAAATAAAGGCACCCCAAACAATGCAAATAAAGCACTGAAAACGTAACGCAAACACGGCGCTAAGCCAGTGAACGGAAACACAAACACTTCTCACCTTCAAAAGTAAAAAAAAAAGTCCCTAAGGCAGGATATAGGAAAAGATAGTGGAAGGGTACAGTACTTCGGCCACGCTCCATGGGAGTAAACAAATGTCAAAAAGGTGGGACAAAGAAGACGCATTGACCCCTTACAAGCGACCAAATTTAAACGACATTGACAAAAAGAAACAAAAATCAGAAGGCGGGATGTGAGCCCACAAAGTATAAAAGAGCCGGCTGCCAAGTGACCGCACAAGCGCTCTCCAGGCTTGACCTCAGAAGGAGAGGGGATAAAGGACATCCTTGCCTTGTGCCTTGATGTAACTCCAAGGGGAGGAGAGTTCACCATTTCTTCCAATCTTCGCTCTATGATTGGCATAAAGAGCCCAAGGCATGTTGATAAAGGGCATGTGCCTCCAGGACCACCTGAAGGGAAGGCCAGTATCACTCGCTGCAACAGGCATAGAGGAGACCCTCGCCTTTTCCACAACATGGCAAAAGGTACAAATGTTATCTCTGGCCAATCTACCCTTAACAAAGACCACTCGAGAGTTGTGGATGAGTTTCAGAATAACAGTTTCTATTCTCATTGCCCAAATGTCAGCAAATATTTTTGCTTCCAAATTGATCAATGAGACAGGGCGATAGTTTTTGGGTTCTGAGTGGTCTTTATCTTTTTTAGGAATTACCGCAATGGCGCATCTGCTGCGGTACCGGAGACGCAACCCTTCAGATGGAAGTAATCTAGGGTGTTCCTGAGCTACCCAATCACGGAATGTTTGAAGGTTTTATAGATGGTAATGGGGAAGCCATCTGAGCCTGGAACTTTCCCAGAACGGATGGAGTTGCTGGCATTTAAAATTTAGGACTGGTCAATGGGTTTATTCAGCTTAGATTTATCGGGTTCTGAGAGTTTGACAATATAGAGTCTACTTAGGAAGCTTTTGCAGTCGAGCTTCTCGCAAGGGGCACTGGGTGTATATAGTTTAGCGTAGAAATCTTTATATATGTGTGAGAAGGTAGCCTCTTTCTAGCCTTGTTACCCCCACTTTTGGCCTGTTTGTGAGTGTATGTCAGGGTGTTTGTCACTGTTTTCACTGTCTCACTGGGATCCTGATAGCCAGACCTCAGTGCTCATACTGAAAACACTATGGTTTCAGTATGTTTGTTATGTGTCACTGGAATCCTGCTGGTCAGGACCCCAGTGCTCATAGGTTTGTGGCCTATATGTATGTGTCACTGGGACCCTGTCACACAGGGCCCCAGTGCTCATAGGTGTGCATGTATATGTTCCCTGTGTGGTGCCTAACTGTCTCACTGAGGCTCTGCTAACCAGAACCTCAGTGGTTATGCTCTCTCATTACTTTCAAATTGTCACTAACAGGCTAGTGACCATTTTTACCAATTTACATTGGCTTACTGGAACACCCTTATAATTCCATAGTATATGGTACTGAGGTACCCAGGGTATTGGGGTTCCAGGAGATCCCTATGGGCTGCAGCATTTCTTTTGCCACCCATAGGGAGCTCTGACAATTCTTACACAGGCCTGCCACAGCAGCCTGAGTGAAATAACGTCCACGTTATTTCACAGCCATTTTACACTGCACTTAAGTAACTTATAAGTCACCTATATGTCTAACCTTTACCTGGTAAAGGTTAGGTGCAAAGTTACTTAGTGTGAGGGCACCCTGGCACTAGCCAAGGTGCCCCCACATTGTTCAGAGCCAATTCACTGAACTTTGTGAGTGCGGGGACACCATTACACGCGTGCACTACATATAGGTCACTACCTATATGTAGCTTCACCATGGTAACTCCGAATATGGCCATGTAACATGTCTATGATCATGGAATTGCCCCCTCTATGCCATCCTGGCATTGTTGGTACAATTCCATGATCCCAGTGGTCTGTAGCACAGACCCTGGTACTGCCAGACTGCCCTTCCTGGGGTTTCTCTGCAGCTGCTGCTGCTGCCAACCCCTCAGACAGGCATCTGCCCTCCTGGGGTCCAGCCAGGCCTGGCCCAGGATGGCAGAACAAAGAACTTCCTCTGAGAGAGGGTGTGACACCCTCTCCCTTTGGAAAATGGTGTGAAGGCAGGGGAGGAGTAGCCTCCCCCAGCCTCTGGAAATGCTTTGTTGGGCACAGAGGTGCCCAATTCTGCATAAGCCAGTCTACACCGGTTCAGGGACCCCTTAGCCCCTGCTCTGGCGCGAAACTGGACAAAGGAAAGGGGAGTGACCACTCCCCTGACCTGCACCTCCCCTGGGAGGTGTCCAGAGCTCCTCCAGTGTGCTCCAGACCTCTGCCATCTTGGAAACAGAGGTGCTGCTGGCACACTGGACTGCTCTGAGTGGCCAGTGCCACCAGGTGACGTCAGAGACTCCTTGTGATAGGCTCCTTCAGGTGGTAGTAGCCTTTCCTCTCTCCTAGGTAGCCAAACCCTCTTTTCTGGCTATTTAGGGTCTCTGTCTCTGGGGAAACTTTAGATAACGAATGCATGAGCTCAGCCGAGTTCCTCTGCATCTCCCTCTTCACCTTCTGATAAGGAATCGACCGCTGACCGCGCTGGAAGCCTGCAAACCTGCAACATAGTAGCAAAGATGACTACTGCAACTCTGTAACGCTGATCCTGCCGCCTTCTCGACTGTTTTCCTGCTTGTGCATGCTGTGGGGGTAGTCTGCCTCCTCTCTGCACCAGAAGCTCCGAAGAAATCTCCCGTGGGTCGACGGAATCTTCCCCCTGCAACCGCAGGCACCAAAAAGCTGCATCTCCGGTCCCTTGGGTCTCCTCTCAGCACGACGAGCGAGGTCCCTCGAATCCAGCGACACAGTCCAAGTGACCCCCACAGTCCAGTGACTCTTCAGCCCAAGTTTGGTGGAGGTAAGTCCTTGCCTCACCTCGCTGGGCTGCATTGCTGGGAACCGCGACTTTGCAAGCTTCTCCGGCCCCTGTGCACTTCCGGCGGAAATCCTGTGTGCACAGCCAAGCCTGGGTCCACGGCACTCTAACCTGCATTGCACGACTTTCTAAGTTGGTCTCCGGCGACGTGGGACTCCTTTGTGCAACTTCGGCGAGCACCGTTTCACGCATCCTCGTAGTGCCTGTTTCTGGCACTTCTCCGGGTGCTACCTGCTTCAGTGAGGGCTCTTTGTCTTGCTCGACGTCCCCTCTCTCTGCAGGTCCAATTTGCGACCTCCTGGTCCCTCCTGGGCCCCAGCAGCGTCCAAAAACGCCAAACGCACGATTTGCGTGTAGCAAGGCTTGTTGGCGTCAATCCGGCGGGAAAACACTTCTGCACGACTCTCCAAGGCGTGGGGGATCCATCCTCCAAAGGGGAAGTCTCTAGCCCTTGTCGTTCCTGCAGTATTCACAGTTCTTCAGCCTAGTAAGAGCTTCTTTGCACCAACCGCTGGCATTTCTTGGGCATCTGCCCATCTCCGAGCTGCTTGTGACTTTTGGACTTGGTCCCCTTGTTCCACAGGTACCTTCAGACAGGAATCCATCGTTGTTGCATTGCTGATTTGTGTTTTCCTTGCATTCTCCCTCTAACACGACTATTTTGTCCTTAGGGGAACTTTGGTGCACTTTGCACTCACTTTTCAGGGTCTTGGGGTGGGTTATTTTGCTAACTCTCACTATTTTCTAATAGTCCCAGCGACCCTCTACAAGGTCACATAGGTTTGGGGTCCATTCGTGGTTCGCATTCCACTTCTGGAGTATATGGTTTGTGTTGCCCCTATCCCTATGTTTCCCCATTGCATCCTATTGTAACTATACATTGTTTGCACTGTTTTCTAAGACTATACTGCATATTTTTGCTATTGTGTATATATATCTTGTGTATATTTCCTATCCTCTCACTGAGGGTACACTCTAAGATACTTTGGCATATTGTCATAAAAATAAAGTACCTTTATTTTTAGTATAACTGTGTATTGTGTTTTCTTGTGATATTGTGCATATGACACTGAGTGGTACTGTAGTAGCTTCACACGTCTCCTAGTTCAGCCTGAGCTGCTTTGCTAAGCTACCATTATCTATCAGCCTAAGCTGCTAGACACCCTATACACTAATAAGGGATAACTGGGCCTGGTGCAAGGTGCAAGTACCCCTTGGTACTCACTACAAGCCAGTCCAGCCTCCTACAATATCTCTAATATCTCATTTGTTTCGTGTTTGAGGGAACCACTTGCGGCTTTGATATGTGTAATGCTATTAGAGGCGTTCTTAAATTTGAGAGCGGCCATTAAGGTTTTACCAGCCCTAGTAAGAAATAGAGGTTGTTTGGATTTTTGGGCGTGTACCCAGAGGTAGGCTCTTTTACTGACAATGGAATTGAAATTGTATTTTAATATTTTGATATAATTGAGTGCACCCTTAGCTTTCGTGTTCCTGAAAACTGGCTCTTTATTTTTCATTTCAGTAGCCAGCTTTTGGAGGGTTTCTTTAATCTCATGATTTTTCTTGGTCTTGAGTTTTATGATATGGCCCCTCATCCAACATTTGAACGCATCCCAGAGAACTACAGGTGAGGAGATCGATTTTGCGTTCTCTTTGAAGTAGAAATCAATCTCTTTTTTTTAGATGTTATATCTTTTGGATTTTCCAAAATGTCTCCATTCACGCACCAGATCCTCGTTCTCCGTCTATTGAAAGTGTTTTGGATGTTCATCAAAATTGCGGCTTGGTCAGATATCAAGATGGGATAGTTTTGGTCACTGATGTGGATTGAAAAAGAGGGTCTGAGACCTGTAGATAATCAATAGAAAAGAAACTGGAGTGTTGGGGAGAGAAAAAGGGAAAAGTCATTACTGGTGGGATTATGGAGTTTCCAAACATCTCTTAGTCCTTGTTTAGTGCAGAGGTTAATCATTTGTTTGTGGGATCCGGGGCTCCTGAAATTGAATGCCGAATGTCGATCAAGGATCGGATCCATCGGGAGATTAAAATCTCAACCTAGGATCAGTTTTGAATTGACCATCAGTTCCGTCTGTCTCCTATTGATAGACATCCAGAATGCCCATCATCTGCATTAGGGGCGTATATGTTCATGACTTATAACTCTTGTTTCCCAGCATTCAACCTAGTGAGCAACCATCCACTGAGAGTGTTGTGTTCAGCTGAAATTACTGCTAGTCCTGAAGCCTTCGAGATAAGGGTAAACACACCTTTTTTCTTCCCACATGCGTCTGAACTCACCACCTCAGCTACCCACACTCTTCTCCTTAAGTGGGCTTTTTATAGCTAATTTTAGTTTCTTGCAGGAGTATGATATTCCCTGCGAGACTTTCACAGTAATCCAGGGTTTTTGTTCTTTTTCTGGGGTGGTTTAGTGATATCACATTAAAGGGGGTCATGGATTAATGGTAGAGTGGCTGGGGGCAGAACTGGTCTGGGGCCTTTGAGTAGGCTGAACTCAGCCCTAAGTGTGTCTATGGGACCAAAATCCAATTTATGGAGCTGGAAAAAAATGCCTGACTCTTCAATTGAGAGTGGTAAATGACAAAAGTATTTCAGTGGTTGCTAGAGTTGAATTGGAGTGTTTGTGACCTTTAAAATGCTTAATAAGTCTGGTCCCTAACTTTGTTACATCCTATCATAACTGTCTATGCAACTTTTCAGAAAATCCTGGGTTGGTGTTGACAGTGGCGCCCGGCCTACAAAAGCCCAAGGAGGGGCGCAATGTTCACAGGACATGTTTGATACAGTTGGCACTGGTACTGTGTGGCTGTAGTCACACTTTAAATTACTCTAGAGCTTTGATGTAAACACATTTCTTATCAGACTGGTGGTATGTTCACTGAAGGTCTTGTTTAGATGAGCGCCACCCAACCCCAAGGAGAAGCTACCATCCACCGAACCCGTCTGTATTGAGGGTTTTCCTTAAAGAATGAAGGCAAAGTCAATAGGTCAGGATCAAGTCCAAGGCATCCAATTGCCTTGTTTCCCAATAGGCTAGCCTGCCTCTGGAACTGCGACAGATTTCTCACTTGGCACCATTAACTGATCCCTAAGAGGAGGGGACTCAGCCTTCTGGCGGCCACCTTGATGCAAACATAAAAACAAACCTACCCCTTCATAGACAAAGAGGCGAAAAAGCTTCTCTCGCAGATCTTCCACCCCGTCACAAGCCATGTCGATGAGAGCAGCCTCCTTGTTGTTCTTCCCGTACAGATCTGTAAGGGAAGTTAAGATGTTTAGAAGGATGGAATGGAAGTGACATGTGCCACACATGGGAACTGCAATAAATGTATATGGCTGAGAAGCTGTAGGGTTCACAACCAGTCTATGCCTGTTCAGCCTCCTATGAGCACAGCAAGGCTCATTGGGATCCCTTCCCCTGCTAGGCTTCTTCCATGTCCTGGTGGGAAAGCCTTCGCTGAACCCTGGTGTACTGAGGGTTTCATGGCTCCTGAGCCACTGAGAATTTGCTTGAACTGAGCACTTGTGACACCTTCAACTCCTTCAAAGTTATGTCTACTTTGCCTCATTCCTTACTTACAACTTACGTCTGCCAAAATAAAGGATTCCCCAAGGTCCACTGTGAGTCACTGCCCCCCCACCTCTTGGATTGTGCTCACCGTATTTTCGTCCCAAATATCGGAAGATGGCTTTGGACTGGAAAAGGATAAAATCACCATCAGCAAACATGGGTATCTGTCCAAAGATCTGAAAGGAGGAGAAAGAAGAAACAGTCAATGCACTGGGAGCAGTATGGCACCTGAAGCCCCATTGAGTGGGTCCTGATGGGTAGAGATCTATGAATCAAACCTCAACGGATGACGGCACCTGATCAAGAAGCAAGCGGCTACCAATCAGCTTCTGGCAATAACCATAGACATTAACCAGGTGCTTGGTTCAAATCTGCAGGCTGGGCAGCCCATGAGTACCAGAGTGTGCTATTGGTAATGTGCACCTTATAGAACCACTAGGGCCATGACAGTGCAGTGCCACAAAAAAGCCATCCATGCAGTTTGTCTAGCTGGAAGCCAGACGTACCCCGCAATGACTATGCCCACATTGCCCTTCTTTAGATGACCAGACACTATTTACATCCTAACCCTGGCTTAATTGAAAAATGTCACCTACATCATTAGAATGTGACCCTGTGGCTTCAAAGGTCATGATCTGTTTTTGAGCACAAGAATCTCCATTCATACAGGCCACTGTCAAAGTATCAATTAGACAAGTGTTTCAAGAAGCACTAGCCACTCCTTCCCTGTTAGAAATTGGGCATCTAGTTGGCAGAGGTATGCACCCTGTCCAAGTAGGGACTACATTTCGAGGTGGGTATGTCAGATATGCTCTCTAAATTAACCTGTGCTCACCCTCTGGAAGCTTGGCATAGAGCAGTCAGGCTTAACTTAAGAGGTAATGTGTAAAATATTTGTGCAACACACACACAGTAACACAATGAAAACACCACAAAAAGACTCCATGCAGGTTTAGAAAATTAGAGAATATTTATCCGAGTAAAAGAAGACCAAAACAACAAAAACTCAATCAGTAGAAGTTGAGATATGAATTTTCAAAGATTAAATCAAAAATAGTGCTGAGAAGTCACTAGCTGTCAAAAGGTTACTTGAGGTCAGGGGGGACAGTTGCAAATCCAAAATTCAGGCCAGCTACAGAACTAGGCCTGTGCTGAGCTGACGGAGTCCGATGACAAAAAAAAGAAATTGGTGGAGGAAGAGTTCCATGACCCTCAGAGTCCTGAATGCACCCGATCTCTGAAGCGCTAAGCAGGGTCGGACCTGGTCAGTCAGGCCCGACCCTGCTCAGTGCTTCTGAGATCGGGCACATTCAGGAGAGGGCCTTGGCAGTGAAAACTGCAGTTTCAGGCCTCTTGTGCACTGGCCTGCCCCGTGTGCATTGCAGCTTTCTTTCGCTGCCTATGGCACTGGCCTGAATTCAATCCAGGGCATAGGCAGTGCAAGCTGCCAGGCCTGTTGTACACCAGCCTGCCCCGTGCACACGAGGCCTGAAACTGCAGCTTTCACTGTCTGAATTCAGGCCGGGGCCGTGGTAAGTGAAAGCTGCAATTTCAGTTCTTGTTTGTGCACCAATGTGCACATACATAGAAAAAGAGAGTAAGAGACGAAGACTTACATGGGTCTTCCTTGGGGTCCTCCTCTCCTCATTGTCCAACAGCAACTAGTCTTTCTCCAAAGTGGCTGCCTCTCTCTGTGCTCCGATGCGCAATGCAGCCCAGTTATGAGCTACACAGTGCAAGCGCAGACTGCCTGCGCTTGAGCTGCAGCGCGCATCGGGTGAGCTCCGAATTTTTTTTTTATTTACTCCGTGCTACTAGCAGAACGCGGCGTTTCAAAAACTCTAGCTCCACCAGCAAGGCGGAGCTCCCCGCACAACCCTACACAGAACCCACACAGGGTCCAATGAAACAGTACCTTTGATGGAGAAAAGCATCGATGTCGAGGGCACGATGTGTCGATTCCGTTTAGTGAAGTTGGGTAGATGCGTCATTGTCGAGCCTCTCAGTTGGGTCCTGCATCGGCATGAAACTCCATTGAAGTGCATGCAATGTGTTGTCATTGAGCTGTGGAGGCTGTAAATCCACTGTCGTTGAACTGCCTCTGCGTCGGTGTTGAAGGAACGATGCAACGGAATTTCACACACACTCGAGGTGATGTGTTGGGTTTTGCAGAAATCAGCTGCAGAATCCACTTCTGAGGCCAAGGACTTAAGGAGGCATCTCAGGCAAGGGTAGGACTTACATTTGGCAGAGTCCAGCAGCACTAGGAGAGTTGCAGGCAGTCTTTGATGTCCCTGAGACTGCAAGAGAACAGGGGACAAGCCAGCACGCCCTTGGAGTTACTCTAGGTTCTGCAAGATGGGCCCAGTCCTTGTCCTTAGTAGAGCAGAGATAAGCAGGGGAACTCAGCAAAGCAGAAAAGCAGTTCCTTGGAAGAGTCAGCCCTGGCAAAGTGGCAAATCTTACAGCACAGCAGCCTTTACTCCAGCAGAGTGTTTCACAGGTCCAGTGGTGATCTGATTCGCTAGGGTAAGAACACCAGTACTTACACCAAAAAGTACCTTTGAAGTGGGGGTGACTACAAAGCAGCACCTTGAAGTACACAGGTCCCCCTTTCATCCCAGCCCTGGCACCACTAGGGGGTAATCACCCCTTTGTGGGGGGACAGGCACTTCCCTATTGAAGTGTAAGTGTGAGCTTCACTCCACCCTGCCAGGCCAGGAAGGCCTATCAGAATGCAGATGAATGCAGATGAGTCCTTTGTCACACCCACCCTTCCTGTGTTTGTGGCTGTCTGGAGAGAATGCACAAAGGTTAGCTGCCACCTAGTTTCGATGTGTATTAGAGACAGGCTGCAAGGTACACAGAACAATAAGAGCAGAGAAACAACCAATTTCTAAAAGTAGCATTTCTAAAATAGTACTGTTAAATCCAACTTTACCAGTAAGGGAGATTTATCATTACCAATCCAATGATATGAAACATGATGTAACTACTCCTTTCTGATCAGGAATTACAACTATAATAAGGAATTCCCAATGCTAGGCTATGAGAGGAGTAAGCCTCACAGTAGTAAAAAATGACTTTGGGAGTCTTTCACTACCAGGACATGTAAAACGTAAAAGTACATGTCCTGCCTTTTACCTATATGGCACCCTGCCCAATGGGCTACCTAGGGCCTACCTTTGGACTGATTTCTATGTAATAAAAGGAGAGTTTAAGTCTTGGCAGTAGGTTTTAAATGGCAAGTCAAAGTGGCAGTGAAACTGCACACCCAGGTCCTGCAATGGCATGCCTGAGACATGTTTAAGGGCTACTGAAGTGGGTGGCATAATCAGTGCTGCAGGCACGCTAGTAGTATTGAATTTGCAGGCCCTGGGTATATAGTGTCCCATTTAAAAGGAACTTATAAGTAAATTAAAAATGCCAACTGTGGATACACCAAAGTTACCATATTTTAGGGGAGAAGCATATGCACTTTAGCACTGGTTAGTAGTGGTAAAGTGCTCAGAGTCCTAAGGCCAACAAAAAAAAACAGCAAAAATGGAGGAAAAGTGGTGAAAAGTCTGGGGTAAGACCACCATAAGGATGTCAGGCCTAACATTCCCTAAATAAAGTATTTAGGGCCAGATGTAGCAAGTTCTGATTTTGTGAATCGGATGCAGAAAGGTGTCTCAGACACCGTCTGCGATTCGCTATGGGGTCGCAAAGACCCACCTCATTAATACTAATGAGGTGGGTCGCATTTTGCGACCCCATAGCAAGTCCCTGCACTCACAGGGATGGTGGCCTGCTGAAGACAGCAGACCTCCATGTCTGTGACTGCTTTTTAAATAAAGCATTTTTTTTTTTAATTTTGCAAAATAAAAAAAATAACGAAACCATTTGGTTTCGTTTTTTCAGAGTAGGCAGTGGTCCATTGGACCACTGCCTGCTCTGAAAAAACCTTTTTGGCAACATTCACAAAGAGGAAGGAGTCCCATGGGGACCCCTTCCCTTTTGCGAATGAGTTACCACCAGTGTGACACTGGTGGTAACTGCGAATTGCTTTGCGACCGCATTCGCGGTCACAAAGCAATTTAGCATTGCGATGCGAGTGGCAAATAGGAAGGGGACACCCCTTCCTATTTGCGAGTCGCATTCACAATTTGTGAGTCGGTACCGACTCGCAAATTCTTAATGAGCATCGCGATGAGCATTTTGCATGGCGCAAACTGCGATTTTCACAGTTTGCACCATGCAAAATGCTTCCTACATCTGGCCCTTAGTTTCACACATTCCAGTACGTTTTCGTCTTCATTTAGGGTCTGGCATTCAACACAAACACAAATCATTGGATCTTACTGTGTGGACCTTAGGTTAGTGGACAGGTAGCAGCTGTCAAGGAAGATACTGATGGACCTGTCGGAGGTCCTGACGCTGGCTCACCCTATGACGAAGAATCGCCGTAGCGAGAGGCGTAATAGGAACCAAATCCTTACTCTCATTAATACTCACAGCTTTCTGCTTGAGCTCCACCTTTCCAGCATGCCAGTCTTGAAAGGACACTACGTCCTCCTTCCACTCGCAGCCCTGGTCCGCCAGCAGGAACCGCAGGGTCTCTGTGCGCCCTGGAGGGAAGGAGCGAGAGGAAGGTTAGAGTCTTGGAAAAAACTTTAGAAGGCATCGTGTGTGGGGATACTATGAGCCCGATTCACAAACGTAAGCTTAGACCAAAAGGTTAAGTTTGGACCTAAAGTCTAACTTTACTGGTAGAAAAGTGAGACTTTTGGTTTAAGTTTACCTTTGGGAATTGGGCCCAGTATGAGCTGCCATGTGATAGACTGGAGAATGACTCATAATGCCTCCTGTCACAACCAGCTGCCAAGATACCAGCAGCTTACTAACTATCATTGCAGCTGCTGTTTAAACGATAAAAACATGAACTTGCATTTCATACTTATGATCTAATTTTCTAAAAGGAACAGTAATTAGCAGAAAGGAGAGATTTAGGGCAATGTGTTAATTTTTCATATATAGTTGATTACACAAAAGAAAGAATGCTTCTGCAAGTTACTGCGCATTTCTGAGCTGCAGATTTTCATGAAAGTGATTACAATATATTTTAAAAGAAATTACTAACTGCTTTTTGGTGTGTTTAATTTTCGACTACACATTCTGCTTCGATCGCTCCTGTCTGCAACTATAGTATCTTATGCATATGAAAGAGAAAAAACCATGGCTTTAAGGAAGGCTGATGGTGTGACCAAGTATTATAGGAAATAAAGTAAAGTCTGTCCTATGTTAAAAGAAAGGACTTGTACTTGTATATGGTCAAGAACATTATTCTCTGTGACAATCAATCAATCAATCAGTCGCATTTATAAAGCGCGCTACTCACCCGTAAGGGTCTCAAGGCGCTGTGGGGGAAGGGGGTCAATGCTCGAAGAGCCAGGTCTTGAGCTGCCTTCTGAAGTGAAGGTGGTCTTGTATGGCGCGAAGGTGGCTGGGAAGGGAGTTCCAGGTCTTTGCTGCTAGGTAAGAGAAGGACCTGCCTCCGGCGGTGGCTTTGCGAATGCGTGGTACGGCTGCCAGGGCTTGTCCGGTCGAGCGTAGGGTGCGAGGAGGAGTGTAGAAGGAGATGCGCTGGTTGATGAGTTCTGGTCCGCGGTTGTGCAGGGCTTTGTGTGCGTGGGTGAGGAGTCTGAAGGTTATCCTCTTGTTGACTGGGAGCCAGTGGAGTTTCCTCAGGTGTCCGGAGATGTGGTTGTGGCGGGGTATGTTCAGGATAAGTCGTGCAGCGGCGTTCTGGATTCGTTGAAGTTTCCTCTGCAGCTTGATGGTGATGCCGGTGTACAGAGCGTTCCCATAGTCCAAGCGGCTGGTGACGAGGGCGTGGGTGACGGTCTTCCTGGTGTCGGTGGGGATCCAGCGGAAGATCTTGCTGAGCACGCGGAGGGTGTTGAAGCATGCTGAGGTCACCGAGTTGACCTGTCTGGTCATGGAGAGGGAAGAGTCCAGGATGAAACCGAGGTTGCGTGCGTGGTCGGTGGGTTGGGGAGTGCTGCCTAGGGCGGGAGGCCACCAGGAGTCGTCCCAGGCGGTAGGTGTAGGGCCGAGGATGAGGACCTCCGTTTTCTCTGTATTCAGTTTAAGCCGGCTGTCTGTCATCCAGTTCGCTACTTCCTTCATGCCTTCGTGTAGTCTGGTTCTTGCTGAGGTGGGGTCGTTGGTGAGGGATAGGATGAGCTGGGTGTCGTCTGTGTAGGATATGAGGTTGAGTCCGTGTTTGCGTGCGATGTTCGCCAGGGGGGTCATGTAGATGTTGAAGAGGGTGGGGCTGAGGGAGGATCCCTGGGAGACGCCGCAGATGATCTCCGTAGCCGTGGATCTGAAGGGGGGGAGGCGGACTCTCTGAGTTCTTCCGGAGAGGAAGGAGGTGATCCATTCCAGGGCCTTGCCTCTGATGCCGGCGTTGCTTAGGCGACGTATCAGGGTGCGGTGGCAGACCATGTCGAATGCTGCAGACAGGTCCAGGAGTATGAGGGCCACGGTTTCTCCTTTGTCGGTCAGGGATCTGATGTCGTCCGTGGCTGCGATGAGGGCGGTCTCGGTGCTGTGGTTAGCTCTAAAGCCGAACTGTGAGGGGTCGAGTGAGTCGTTGGTTTCCAGGGCGGTGGTGAGTTGAGCGTTGACGATTTTCTCGATCACTTTGGCGGGGAACGGTAGGAGCGAGATGGGCCGGAAGTTTTTGAGTTCGGTGGGGTCTGCTGTTGGTTTCTTTAGGAGGGCGTTCAGTTCAGCGTGCTTCCAGTTCTCCGGGAAGGTGGCGGTGGAAAAAGATGTGTTGATGACGTCTCGGAGGTGGGGTGCGATGATGTTGTCGGCTTTGTTGAAGATGTGGTGCGGACAGGGGTCGGATGGTGATCCTGAGTGGATGGAGTTCATGACGTGGGTGGTTTCCTCAGTGGAGGTTGGGTTCCAGGTGTGGATGGTGGTGTTGTCGGTGGTGGGTTCCGGTGGGGGGTTCGAGTTGGTTGTGGTGAAGCTGTTGTAGATGTCGGTGATCTTGTGGTGGAAGAAAGCTGCGAGGGAGTCGCAGAGGTCCTGTGAGGGAGGGATGGAGTTGTTTTCGGCGTCGGGGTTGGAGAGCTCTTTGACGATGCCAAATAGTTCCTTGCTGTTGTGGGTGTTGCTGTCTAGTCTGTTCTGGAAGGCTGATTTTCATGCTGCGTGGAGGAGTTGGTGGTGTTTTCGGGTGGCGTTTTTGAGAGCAGCCATGTTTTCGTCGGTCTGGTTGAGGCGCCAAGTCTTCTCGAGGGTGCGGCATTCTTTTTTGGAGTCCTTGAGGTCGGGGGTAAACCAGGAATTTTTCTTGTGGCTGTTTCTGTTTGCTTGGGTCTTCAGGGGGGCCAGGAGGTTGGCGCAGTCTGAGATCCAGCTCGTGAGGTTGTTGGTGGCTTCGTTGGGGTCTGTAGTGCTGGTGGGTGGGTTCTGAGAGAGGGTCGATGTGAGTTGTTCCGAGGGGATTCGGTTCCACTGTCTTCTTGGTGGTTGTTGGGCGTGGTGGTGTACGTTGGTTTTCTTGAAGCTGAAGTGGACACAGCTGTGGTCTGTCCAGGAGAGTACAGTGGTGTGGCTGAAAGAGATGTGTTTGCTGGAGGAGAAGATGGGGTCCAGCGTGTGTCCGGCGTAGTGGGTGGGGGTGTTGACTAGTTGTTTCAGTCCCAGGTTGGCGAGGTTGTCCAATAAGGCGGTGGTGTTGTTGTCGGTGCGATTCTCTAGGTGGAAGTTGAGGTCCCCTAGGAGGATGTAGTTGGTGGACGGGAGTGTGTGTGGGCTGATGAAGTCTGCGATGTCTTCGCTGAACTTTGTGCGTGGTCCTGGTGGTCTGTATATGAGGGTGCCTCTGAGGGTGGTCTTGGGGTCGCTGTTGATTGAGAAGTGGAGGTGCTCGGCGTCGGGCAGTGAGTTGTCGGTGTAGGTTGAGATGCGGATGGAGCTCTTGTGGGCGATGGCGATGCCTCCTCCGGTGCGGTTGGTGCGGTCTTTCCTGATGATTTTGTAGCCGTCGGGGATGGCTATGGCGATGTCGGGTGCCGAGGAGGGGTTCATCCAGGTCTCGGTGAGGAAGGCGATGTCCGGGTTTGTAGAGTCGATGAGGTTCCACAGTTCGATGGCGTGCCTGTGGACGGATCTGGTGTTGACCAGGATGCAGTTGAGGTTGTTTCTGGGCGAGTCGTTCCTGTTGGGTGTAGTGTGAGTTCGTAGGCAGGTGAAATGGCAGTTGCGGCAGGTGAAGGGTCCGTGGGTCCGCTTCGGGGTGGCGCGGCAGCAGGCCGGCCTTCGGCCGGGGTTGAGAGCGGTGAGGAAGGCGGAGTTGTGGGTCAGGCGGGGGAGGTGGGGGTAGCGGGGGCCAGGGGTTGTGGCGCTAGGCGCGGTCCAGGCGCGGACGGGTGCAGACGGGCTTGCCTTAGGCGCGCCTTCGGCGAGCCAGCGGCGCGTCCGCTGCGTGGCTTCGCAGCGGCCGCCATTTAAGGGTAGCCGGGGAGGAGGGGTCAGCTGGGAGGCGGGAGGCGTACGGGCGGGGGAATCTGGAGGCGGGAAAAAGAAAAAAGCGCCAAAAAAGGCGGCAAAAGAACGGTGGCAGAAAACGGCGAGAAGGCCAGGTAAAACTCTAAAGGGAGGGGCTGAGAATGAGGAAGAGCGGCAGGAGGGGGCACACGGCACTCAGGGGGACACGCACGGGATACATGGGAAAAAAGGAGGATTCCGGTCAGTCAGTCAGCACTAGCACTCGGGGTACACGGGTAAAGAGGGGGCACACTCGCACACACTCACAGGATGAGAACGGTGAGGAGGGCAGTCAGGGACTGGTGGCGCTGCGTGAGCAGGGGAGCGACCTACCCGAGGGTCAGTGGTCGCTACCTCTGCCTCGCAGCGGCCGCCATTTAAGGGTAGCCGGGGAGGAGGGGTCAGCTGGGAGGCGGGCGGGCGGGGGAATCTGGAGGCGGGAAAAAGAAAAAGCAGCGAAAAAGGCGGCAAAAAGAACGGCGGCAAAAAAACGGCGAGAGGCCAGGTAAAACTCTAAAGGGAGGGGCTGAAAATGAGGGAGAACGGCAGGAGGGGGCACACGGCACTCAGGGGGACACGCACGGGATACACGGGAAGAAAGGAGGATTCCGGTCAGTCAGTCCGCACAAGCACTCGGGGTACACGGGTAAAGAGGGGGGACACTCGCACACACTCACAGGATGAGAACGGTGAGGAGGGCAGTCAGGGACTGGTGGCGCTGCGTGAGCAGGGGAGCGACCTACCCGAGCAAGCAACTGCTGAATTTGCTGGTTTGTAAAACTAAAAATTGACAGCAGAAAGTAAGCAGCTCTACCCCAAATGGGGCTCGACCTCCCCACAATCCATGGCTTCGGAGGCCAGTGCCTTTCTCATGAGGCCACCCCGAGCACGTAGTACCCCATCCTCATAACACATCTGCCCCTTAGGAGCCTATACTCACAATGTGAGCTCAGGTGTATGGAATCAGTTGTAGAATACATTCGGAGACAGCAAGTCCTTTACAAATCCTCGTCCCTAATGTCCTTATAACAGTCAAATTGTGATATCCTTCCAGTCACCTGTAGTAACGACATGACGCAGCTGCTAAACTCTGGTAACTACAGTTGAGATGTGACACCTTGCTATTCGCTATTAGGAAATCGTAAACTGCTATGTACAACCGTGTGTTTAACACTGCTTGCGATTCCCAAACGGTCGCAAGAGACCTGCCTCATTAATATTCATGAGGCAGGTCCCAATTTGCAACTCATTTGGGAATGACCGCACTCACAGGGATGGTGACCTGCTGGGGTCGGCAGACCACCATGTCTGTGACTGCTTTTTAAAGAAAGCAGTTTTTTTTTAATGCAGCCCATTATTCTTAAAGGAAAAGGGGGTGCATTTCAAAAATAAAAACAAAATGTTTCAGTTTCATTTTTTCAGAGTAGACAGTGGTTCGTGGGACCACAGCCTGCTCTGAAAAAACATGTGCACCCCCATTCACAAAGGGGAAGAGATCCTTTGAGGATCCCTTCTCGTTTGCGAATGGGTTACCACCAACTTGAAATTAGTGGTAACTACAATAGTTTTGTGACTGCATTCTTGGTCGCGAAACAATAACACATGGCCCTGCGACTTACTATTGGGAACGAACGCCCTTGGCACACTCCTTCCTAATAGGGAGTTGCAATCTGAATTTTGCGAGTCGGTAACAGGTAACCGACTCACAAAATAGGGTTGGTACATGGCAAAAAAACCTTTACCGTTTGCAAATGGCCCGATTTCCCATTTGTGAATGGTAAAAGAGTTTGATACATCTGGCCCCTAGTTTCCTTTGGAAAAGCATTTTTTGTAATGCCAATAATTTTGCTACCGTTTGACGAACCTTCATTAAATTTTCAAAACTAGTTTGCCACTCATGTCAGCTGCTGTCTTAAAGGTTTCAGGGTGATTCGTCAATTGGGAGCCGAGAAAAAGGGGAGCACCAAAAAGCATTTTCCACATGCAATTTCCTATAGAGATTTTGAACACAACTACAGCCAAATAGCTGAACGTAACACTGGCAGAAAGGTAGACCTTGGTCCAAAAAGATCTCTTTTTGTGATTTGCTGTAATTTTGTTCAGCAGTTTTTGAAAAATTAAAGCAAAAAGAAATTTGTATATCTAGGCACACAGATCCTACGTGGATTGGACAAATCTCATGGAGATCTCATTGGCTACCAACACTTCAGACAGGAAATGTTAGCAGCTATCTTGGGACTCGGACTCAGCCGGGTCCCAAAACAAATTTAAAATAAAAAGAGAAGGGGCAGTAATACCGTGGCCCCTAGGCCTGGTGGTAGGGTCCGCCAGGGACCCCGCCTGGGCCAAACAGCAATTTTAAAAACACTATTGCAGTGGTAATCCTAGAGGAAATTCAAATCTCAACAAATGTTTTTTGAAAATAAGCGCAGTCTCCTGTGCTTGTTTAAAACTCGGCTCCCGGGTGTGCCAGGTTATTTTTTGCAAGGGGAGGGGGGCAGCTCATAAAATAGCTGCAGCTCTTGGGGCATAGAAAGCTGACCAGGCTCATGAAATGGGGCAGGGACAGTAAACCACAGCAACATAGATGGAGTTCTACTGCTTCAGAGCCGTAGCAATGTCATTCCCTGGCTATTGAAGTCACAAAATGCCAACGCTGCAGTACTTTCCTTGACCACAAAGGGAAGTCAATGACATGGCTGCTGTAATACCTAATGCCACAGGTGGGAGGTGGTGTCGTAGCCACCGAGGGCAGTCAATGACATGGCTGCTGTAATACCTAATGTCACAGGTGGGAGGTGGTGTCATAGCCACCGAGGGCAGTCAATGACATGGCTGCTGCAATACCTAATGCCACTAATGGGAGGTGGTGTAGGGCAGTCAATGACATGGCTGCTGCAATACCTAATGCCATACGTGGGAGGTGGTGTAGGGCAGTCAATGACATGGCTGCTGCAATACCTAATGGCACTAATGGGAGGTGGTGTAGGGCAGTCAATGACATGGCTGCAGCAATACCTAATGCCATACGTTGGAGGTGGTGTAGGGCAGTCAATGACATGGCTGCTGCAATACCCAATGCCACACATGGGAGGTGGTGTAGGGCAGTCAATGACATGGCTGCTGCAATACCTAATGCCAAAGATGGGTGGTGGTGTCATAGCCGCAGAGGGCAGTCAATGACATGTTATAGCCACATAGGGCAGTCAATGACATGGCTGCTGCAATAACTAATGCCACACATGGGAGGTGGTGTCATAGCCACCGAGGGCAGTCAATGACATGGCTGCTGCAATACCTAATGCCACACACAGGAGGTGGTGTAGGGCAGTCAATGACTTGGCTGCTGCAATACCTAATGCCACACATAAGAGGTGGAGTCATCGGCACTGTAGGAGGCTGGACTGGCTTGTAGTGAGTACCAAGGGGTACTTGCACCTTGCACCAGGCCCAGTTATCCCTTATTAGTGTATAGGGTGTCTAGCAGCTTAGGCTGATAGATAATGGTAGCTTAGCAGAGCAGCTTAGGCTGAACTAGGAGACGTGTGAAGCTACTACAGTACCACTTAGTGTCATATGCACAATATCATAAGAAAACACAATACACAGTTATACTAAAAATAAAGGTACTTTATTTTTATGACAATATGCCAAAGTATCTTAGAGTGTACCCTCAGTGAGAGGATAGGAAATATACACAAGATATATATACACAATAGCAAAAATATGCAGTATAGTCTTAGAAAACAGTGCAAACAATGTATAGTTACAATAGGATGCAATGGGGAAACATAGGGATAGGGGCAACACAAACCATATACTCCAGAAGTGGAATGCGAACCACGAATGGACCCCAAACCTATGTGACCTTGTAGAGGGTCGCTGGGACTATTAGAAAATAGTGAGAGTTAGCAAAATAACCCTCCCCAAGACCCTGAAAAGTGAGTGCAAAGTGCACCAAAGTTCCCCTAAGGACAAAATAGTCGTGTTAGAGGGAAAATGCAAGGAAAACACAAATCAGCAATGCAACAACGATGGATTCCTGACTGAGGGTACCTGTGGAACAAGGGGACCAAGTCCAAAAGTCACAAGCAACTCGGAGATGGGCAGATGCCCAAGAAATGCCAGCGGTTGGTGCAAAGAAGCTCTTACTAGGCTGAAGAGCTGTGAATACTGCAGGAACGACAAGGGCTAGAGACTTCCCCTTTGGAGGATGGATCCCCCACGCCTTGGAGAGTCGTGCAGAAGTGTTTTCCCGCCGGATGGACGCCAACAAGCCTTGCTACACGCAAATCGTGCGTTTGGCGTTTTTGGACGCTGCTGGGGCCCAGGAGGGACCAGGAGGTCGCAAATTAGACCTGCAGAGAGAGGGGACGTCGAGCAAGACAAAGAGCCCTCACTGAAGCAGGTAGCACCCGGAGAAGTGCCAGAAACAGGCACTACGAGGATGCGTGAAACGGTGCTCGCCGAAGTTGCACAAAGGAGTCCCACGTCGCCGGAGACCAACTTAGAAAGTCGTGCAATACAGGTTAGAGTGCCGTGGACCCAGGCTTGGCTGTGCACGAAGGATTTCCGCCAGAAGTGCACAGGGGCCGGAGTAGCTTGCAAAGTCGCGGTTCCCAGCAATGCAGCCCAGCGAGGTGAGGCAAGGACTTACCTCCACCAAACTTGGGCTGAAGAGTCACTGGACTGTGGGGGTCACTTGGACGGTGTCGCTGGATTCGAGGGACCTCGCTCGTCGTGCTGAGAGGAGACCCAAGGGACCGGTAATGCAGCTTTTTGGTGCCTGCGGTTGCAGGGGGAAGATTCCGTCGACCCACGGGAGATTTCTTCGGAGCTTCTGGTGCAGAGAGGAGGCAGACTACCCCCACAGCATGCACAAGCAGGAAAACAGTCGAGAAGGCGGCAGGATCAGCGTTACAGAGTTGCAGTAGTCGTCTTTGCTACTATGTTGCAGGTTTGCAAGCTTCCAGCGCGGTCAGCGGTCGATTCCTTATCAGAAGGTGAAGAGGGAGATGCAGAGGAACTCGGCTGAGCTCATGCATTCGTTATCTAAAGTTTCCCCAGAGACAGAGACCCTAAATAGCCAGAAAAGAGGGTTTGGCTACCTAGGAGAGAGGAAAGGCTACTAACACCTGAAGGAGCCTATCAGCAGGAGTCTCTGATGTCACCTGGTGGCACTGGCCACTCAGAGCAGTCCAGTGTGCCAGCAGCACCTCTGTTTCCAAGATGGCAGAGGTCTGGAGCACACTGGAGGAGCTCTGGACACCTCCCAGGGGAGGTGCAGGTCAGGGGAGTGGTCACTCCCCTTTCCTTTGTCCAGTTTCGCGCCAGAGCAGGGGCTAAGGGGTCCCTGAACCGGTGTAGACTGGCTTATGCAGAATTGGGCACACCTGTGCCCAACAAAGCATTTCCAGAGGCTGGGGGAGGCTACTCCTCCCCTGCCTTCACACCATTTTCCAAAGGGAGAGGGTGTCACACCCTCTCTCAGAGGAAGTTCTTTGTTCTGCCATCCTGGGCCAGGCCTGGCTGGACCCCAGGAGGGCAGCTGCCTGTCTGAGGGGTTGGCAGCAGCAGCAGCTGCAGTGAAACCCCAGGAAGGGCAGTCTGGCAGTACCAGGGTCTGTGCTACAGACCACTGGGATCATGGAATTGTACCAACAATGCCAGGATGGCATAGAGGGGGCAATTCCATGATCATAGACATGTTACATGGCCATATTCGGAGTTACCATGGTGAAGCTACATATAGGTAGTGACCTATATGTAGTGCACGCGTGTAATGGTGTCCCCGCACTCACAAAGTTCAGTGAATTGGCTCTGAACAATGTGGGGGCACCTTGGCTAGTGCCAGGGTGCCCTCACACTAAGTAACTTTGCACCTAACCTTTACCAGGTAAAGGTTAGACATATAGGTGACTTATAAGTTACTTAAGTGCAGTGTAAAATGGCTGTGAAATAACGTGGACGTTATTTCACTCAGGCTGCAGTGGCAGGCCTGTGTAAGAATTGTCAGAGCTCCCTATGGGTGGCAAAAGAAATGCTGCAGCCCATAGGGATCTCCTGGAACCCCAATACCCTGGGTACCTCAGTACCATATACTAGGGAATTATAAGGGTGTTCCAGTAAGCCAATGTAAATTGGTAAAAATGGTCACTAGCCTGTCAGTGACAATTTGGAAAGCAATGAGAGAGCATAACCACTGAGGTTCTGATTAGCAGAGCCTCAGTGAGACAGTTAGTCACTACACAGGTAACACATTCAGGCACACTTATGAGCACTGGGGCCCTGGGTTACCAGGGTCCCAGTGACACATACAACTAAAACAACATATATACAGTGAAAAATGGGGGTAACATGCCAGGCAAGATGGTACTTTCCTACACAACCCCCCCCCCAAACGAAGGACAATAAGACTAGCCATTACCTGATGAGTCTTCATTGTCTAAGTGGAAATATCTGGAGAGTCCATCTGCATTGGAGTGGCTACTCCCAGGTCTATGTTCCACTGTATAGTCCATTCCCTGTAGGGATATGGACCACCTCAATAATTTAGGATTTTCACCTTTCATTTGTTTTAGCCAAAGTAGAGGTTTGTGGTCTGTCTGAACAATGAAGTGAGTGCCAAACAGGTATGGCCTCAACTTCTTCGGAGCCCAGACAACAGCAAAGGCCTCCCTCTCAATGGCAGACCAACGCTTTTCTCTAGGGGTCAACCTCCTACTAATAAAAGCAACAGGTTGATTCTGGCCCTCAGAATTAAGTTGTGATAGGACTGCCCCTACTCCTAATTCAGATGCATCAGTTTGGACATAGAATTTTTTAGAGTAACAAGGGCTTTTCAGGACAGGTGCAGAGCACATGGCCTGCTTCAGCTCCTCAAAAGCTTTCTGACAGCTTGCTGTCCACAATACCTTTTTAGGCATTTTCTTGGATGTGAGGTCATTAAGAGGGGCTGCAATGGAGCCATAGTTCTTAATGAACCTCCTGTAATACCAAGTGAGGCCTAGGAAGGCTCTCACCTGAGTCTGAGTGGTAGGGGGAACCCAATCAATAATAGTTTGGATTTTCCCCTGAAGTGGTGCAATCTGTTCCCCACCAACAAGGTGTCCCAGATAAACCACCTTACCCTGCCCTATCTGGCACTTTGAAGCCTTGATAGTGAGGCCTGCCTTTTGCAGAGCCTCTAAAACTTTCCAAAGGTGGACCAGGTGATCATCCCAGCTGTAGCTAAAGACAGCTATATCATCCAAATATGCTGTACTGAAAGCTTCCAGCCCTTGCAGGACTGTGTTCACCAACCTCTGAAAAGTGGCAGGTGCATTTTTCAAACCAAAAGGCATTACAGTAAACTGGTAATGTCCTCCAATGGTAGAAAATGCAGTCTTAGGTTTAGCATCTTCTGACAATTTGATCTGCCAATACCCTGCAGTCAAATCAAAAGTGCTTAGATACTTGGCAGATGCCAGTGTATCTATAAGCTCATCTGCCCTGGGTATAGGGTGAGCATCAGTTTTGGTTACCAAGTTGAGACCTCTATAGTCTACACAAAACCTCATTTCCTTCTTTCCATCTTTAGAATTGGGTTTTGGTACCAGTACCACAGGAGAAGCCCATGGACTGTCAGAGTGCTCAACCACTCCTAGTTCCAACATTTTCTGAACTTCTTGCTTTATGCAGTCCCTGACATGGTCAGGCTGCCTATAGATCTTACTTTTGACAGGTAAACTGTCTCCAGTATCTATAGTGTGCTCACACCAAGAGGTGGTGCCTGGCACAGTAGAGAAGAGTTCTGAAAATTGTCCTAGGAGATTTATGCAATTATCTTTCTGCTCAGCAGTAAGACAATCAGCCAAAACTACACCTTCCACAAGAGCATCTTGTTCTGTGGAAGAGAAGAGATCAGGTAGAGGATCACTGTCTTCTTCCTGTCCCTCATCTGTTGCCATGAGCAGGGTGAGATCAGCCCTGTCATAGTAGGGTTTCAGGCGGTTGACATGGAGCACCCTAAGGGGACTCCTGGCAGTGCCTAAGTCAACCAAGTAGGTGACTTCACCCTTCTTTTCAACAATTGTGTGGGGTCCACTCCATTTATCTTGGAGTGCTCTTGGGGCCACAGGCTCCAAGACCCACACTTTCTGCCCTGGTTGGTACTGAACCAAAACAGCCTTCTGATCATGCCATTGCTTCTGGAGCTCTTGGCTGGCCTGAAGGTTTTTACTGGCCTTTTTCATGTACTCAGCCATCCTTGATCTGAGGCCAAGTACATAATCCACAATATCCTGCTTAGGAGCTTTTAAAGGTTGTTCCCAACCCTCCTTTACAAGTGTGAGTGGACCCCTAACAGGGTGTCCAAAAAGAAGTTCAAAGGGGCTGAAGCCCACTCCTTTCTGGGGTACCTCCCTGTAGGCAAAAAGGAGGCATGGTAGAAGGATATCCCATCTCCTGCGGAGTTTTTCAGGGAGTCCCATAATCATGCCTTTGAGAGTTTTATTAAATCTCTCCACCAGTCCATTTGTTTGTGGATGATAGGGTGTTGTGAACTTGTAAGTTACACCACACTCCTTCCACATGGCCTTTAAGTATGCAGACATGAAATTGCTTCCCCTGTCTGATACTACTTCCTTTGGGAAGCCCACCCTGGAAAATATTCCCAGGAGGGCCTTTGCCACTGCAGGAGCTGTAGTGGTCCTTAAAGGAATAGCTTCAGGATATCTTGTGGCATGGTCCACTACCACCAAGATAAACCTATTGCCTGAAGCAGTAGGAGGGTCAAGGGGGCCAACTATGTCAACCCCTACCCTTTCAAAGGGAACCCCAACCACAGGCAGTGGGATAAGGGGTGCCTTTGGGGTGCCACCTGTTTTGCCACTGGCTTGACAGGTTTCACAGGACTTACAAAATTCCTTTGTGTCCTCAGACATCCTAGGCCAATGAAACAATGGTACCAATCTGTCCCAAGTTTTCATTTGACCCAGGTGCCCAGCTAAGGGAATGTCATGTGCCAGTGTTAGGAGGAACTTTCTGTACTCCTGAGGAATCACTAATCTCCTGGCAGCTCCAGGTTTAGGATCCCTATGCTCAGTGTACAAGAGGTTGTCCTCCCAGTAAACTCTGTGAGAGTCACTGACATCCCCATTAGCCTGTTTGACAGCTTGCTGTCTGAGACCCTCTAATGTGGGACAGGTTTGCTGTGCCACACTCAGCTCCTCCCTGGCAGGCCCCCCTTCACCCAAAAGCTCAGCAGTGTCTGCTTCCAGCTCCTCTGGTGTAGGTTCTGCACAGGGAGGGAATTCTTCTTCCTCAGAATTAGAATCCACTGTAGAGGGAGGGATAGTAGGAAGTGGTTTGCTTCTACTAGCCCTAGCTTTAGGGAGCACTTGGTCCATTGTTCCAGGATCCAAGCTTCCCTGTCCTTTTTGCTTTTTGGCCTGAGCCCTTGTCAAAGCAAAAATATGCCCTGGGATGCCCAGCATTGCTGCATGGGCCTCCAACTCCACATCTGACCAAGCTGATGTCTCCAAATCATTCCCTAATAGACAGTCTACAGGTAAATCTGAAGCTACCACAACTTTCTTTGGACCAGTTACCCCCCCCCAGTTGAGATTTAGAACAGCCATGGGGTGGCTTTGTGTTATGTTGTGAGCGTCGGTTACTTGGTACTGGTGTCCAAGTATGTGTTGTTCAGGGTGCACCAGTTTCTCAATCACCATTGTGACACTGGCACCTGTGTCCCTGTAGGCCTGGACCTCAACACCATTTATTAGGGTTAGTTGCTTGTACTTCTCCAAGTTATGGGGGCAAGCAACCAAAGTGGCTAAATCAATAGCCCCTTCAGAGACTAAAGTAGCCTCTGTGGTCTCCCTAATCAGACCACACCAACTAAATTACCAAAAGTGAGCCCAGCTACTCCCTTGGATTGGCTATTAGTAGGTTTGCTCCCACCACCACTGCTATTAGTAGGGACACTAGGTGTAGCAGTAGGGGTTGTAGTGGTAGGAGCTGTGGTGCCTTTCTTTGGACAACTGGGATCTGTTGTCCAATGGCCTTTTATCTTACATAAATAGCACCATGGTTTCTTTTCCTTGTTCTGATTAAAGGAGGATTTGGGCCCACCACCCCCACCAGAGTGTTTTTGTGGGCCTGATGAAGACTCATTTTTAGATTTGTCCCCATCCTTGTCTGACGACTTACCATCCTTCTTTTTGTTGCCATCTTTGTCACCCCCTGTATGAACTTTTCTGTTCACTCTTGTTCTGACCCATTTGTCTGCCTTCTTTCCCAATTCTTGGGGAGAGGTCAGATCAGAGTCCACCAAGTACTGGTGCAACAAATCAGACACACAATTATTAAGAATATGCTCTCTCAGGATTAAGTTATACAGGCTGTCATAATCAGTAACTTTACTGCCATGTAACCACCCCTCCAAGGCCTTCACTGCCTGGTCAATGAAATCAACCCAGTCTTGTGAAGACTCCTTTTTGGTCTCTCTGAACTTTATCCTGTACTGTTCAGTGGTTAAGCCATAACCATCCAGGAGTGCATTCTTAAGAACTTGGAAATTATTGGCATCATTTTCTTTCACTGTAAGGAGCCTATCCCTACCTTTTCCACTAAATGATAGCCATAGGATAGCAGCCCACTGCTTTTGAGGGACATCCTGTACAGCACAGGCCCTCTCAAGTGCAGCAAACCACTTGTTAATGTCATCCCCCTCCTTATAAGGGGGAACTATCTTGTGCAGATTCCTGGAATCATGCTCTTTTGCAGGATGACTATGGGGAATACTGCTGCTGCCACCATGGGTATCTAAACCCAACTTCTGTCTTTCCCTCTCTATTTCTAAAGACTGTCTATCCAAATCCAGCTGTTGCTTCTTGAGCTTCAGTCTGGTTTGTTCCACTCTCAATCTATTGAGCTCCCTTTCTAACAATCTGTCATCAGGGTGGGTGGGAGGGACATTTCTAGATACAGAGGTATGATGGGAATGAACAGAAGGAAACCTGTCCCTTACAGAGGGCACCCTAACAGCTTGGCTACCAGCATAATGTGAGAGCACACCATCAGTATGGTGTGATTCAACCTCTGTACCAACTATGCTAGACTGTCTAGTAATGGGCAGGCTGAGAAGTTTCTTTCCTGAACCTTTTTCTGGGGGAGTCCCTGGATCAGATTGAGAACCATTAGCTACTTTTTCTACAGATTGGGCACTTATGGCCTTATCCTGTACTCTAAGCATATTAATTAACAGTTCTAAGGAAGGATTCTTCCCTACACTCAAACCTCTCTCTATGCAGAGACTCCTTGCTCCTTTCCAGCTAAGGTGATCATATGCAAGTTTGGACAGTTCAACATTTTTTCCTGTGCCAGACATTTTTTAGAGAGAGTTAAAGTGATAGAAAAAGAGAAAAAAGTTTTCAGAACTTTTTGGAAAGACAGAAAAAACTTTTTAAACTTTTAAGAACTTTTTGAATGTTTAGAAGTACTTTTCAGCACTTAGAAAAGAGTGAAAAGAGGAAATGCAAAACTTTTTGGCTATGTGTATATACACTGACCTTGTTTTGTATATTTTTCTCTTATGAAAAGTACAATGACAAGAGTGGTAAGTAGTCTCAAGCACTTATCCCACCACTGCACAACCAATGTAGGAGGCTGGACTGGCTTGTAGTGAGTACCAAGGGGTACTTGCACCTTGCACCAGGCCCAGTTATCCCTTATTAGTGTATAGGGTGTCTAGCAGCTTAGGCTGATAGATAATGGTAGCTTAGCAGAGCAGCTTAGGCTGAACTAGGAGACGTGTGAAGCTACTACAGTACCACTTAGTGTCATATGCACAATATCATAAGAAAACACAATACACAGTTATACTAAAAATAAAGGTACTTTATTTTTATGACAATATGCCAAAGTATCTTAGAGTGTACCCTCAGTGAGAGGATAGGAAATATACACAAGATATATATACACAATAGCAAAAATATGCAGTATAGTCTTAGAAAACAGTGCAAACAATGTATAGTTACAATAGGATGCAATGGGGAAACATAGGGATAGGGGCAACACAAACCATATACTCCAGAAGTGGAATGCGAACCACGAATGGACCCCAAACCTATGTGACCTTGTAGAGGGTCGCTGGGACTATTAGAAAATAGTGAGAGTTAGCAAAATAACCCTCCCCAAGACCCTGAAAAGTGAGTGCAAAGTGCACCAAAGTTCCCCTAAGGACAAAATAGTCGTGTTAGAGGGAAAATGCAAGGAAAACACAAATCAGCAATGCAACAACGATGGATTCCTGACTGAGGGTACCTGTGGAACAAGGGGACCAAGTCCAAAAGTCACAAGCAACTCGGAGATGGGCAGATGCCCAAGAAATGCCAGCGGTTGGAGCAAAGAAGCTCTTACTAGGCTGAAGAGCTGTGAATACTGCAGGAACAACAAGGGCTAGAGACTTCCCCTTTGGAGGATGGATCCCCCACGCCTTGGAGAGTCGTGCAGAAGTGTTTTCCCGCCGGATGGACGCCAACAAGCCTTGCTACATGCAAATCGTGCGTTTGGCGTTTTTGGACACTGCTGGGGCCCAGGAGGGACCAGGAGGTCGCAAATTGGACCTGCAGAGGGAAGGGACGTCGAGCAAGACAAAGAGCCCTCACTGAAGCAGGTAGCACCCGGAGAAGTGCCAGAAACAGGCACTACAAGGATGCGTGAAACGGTGCTCGCCGAAGTTGCACAAAGGAGTCCCACGTCGCCGGAGACCAACTTAGAAAGTCGTGCAATGCAGGTTAGAGTGCCGTGGACCCAGGCTTGGCTGTGCACGAAGGATTTCTGCCAGAAGTGCACAGGGGCCGGAGTAGCTTGCAAAGTCGCGGTTCCCAGCAATGCAGCCCAGCGAGGTGAGGCAAGGACTTACCTCCACCAAACTTGGGCTGAAGAGTCACTGGACTGTGGGGGTCACTTGGACGGTGTCGCTGGATTCGAGGGACCTCGCTCGTCGTGCTGAGAGGAGACCCAAGGGACCGGTAATGCAGCTTTTTGGTGCCTGCGGTTGCAGGGGGAAGATTCCGTCGACCCACAGGAGATTTCTTCGGAGCTTCTGGTGCAGAGAGGAGGCAGACTACCCCCACAGCATGCACAAGCAGGAAAACAGTCGAGAAGGCGGCAGGATCAGCGTTACAGAGTTGCAGTAGTCGTCTTTGCTACTATGTTGCAGGTTTGCAAGCTTCCAGCGCGGTCAGCGGTCGATTCCTTATCAGAAGGTGAAGAGGGAGATGCAGAGGAACTCGGCTGAGCTCATGCATTCGTTATCTAAAGTTTCCCCAGAGACAGAGACCCTAAATAGCCAGAAAAGAGGGTTTGGCTACCTAGGAGAGAGGAAAGGCTACTAACACCTGAAGGAGCCTATCAGCAGGAGTCTCTGACGTCACCTGGTGGCACTGGCCACTCAGAGCAGTCCAGTGTGCCAGCAGCACCTCTGTTTCCAAGATGGCAGAGGTCTGGAGCACACTGGAGGAGCTCTGGACACCTCCCAGGGGAGGTGCAGGTCAGGGGAGTGGTCACTCCCCTTTCCTTTGTCCAGTTTCGCACCAGAGCAGGGGCTAAGGGGTCCCTGAACCGGTGTAGACTGGCTTATGCAGAATTGGGCACACCTGTGCCCAACAAAGCATTTCCAGAGGCTGGGGGAGGCTACTCCTCCCCTGCCTTCACACCATTTTCCAAAGGGAGAGGGTGTCACACCCTCTCTCAGAGGAAGTTCTTTGTTCTGCCATCCTGGGCCAGGCCTGGCTGGACCCCAGGAGGGCAGCTGCCTGTCTGAGGGGTTGGCAGCAGCAGCAGCTGCAGTGAAACCCCAGGAAGGGCAGTCTGGCAGTACCAGGGTCTGTGCTACAGACCACTGGGATCATGGAATTGTACCAACAATGCCAGGATGGCATAGAGGGGGCAATTCCATGATCATAGACATGTTACATGGCCATATTCGGAGTTACCATGGTGAAGCTACATATAGGTAGTGACCTATATGTAGTGCACGCGTGTAATGGTGTCCCCGCACTCACAAAGTTCAGTGAATTGGCTCTGAACAATGTGGGGGCACCTTGGCTAGTGCCAGGGTGCCCTCACACTAAGTAACTTTGCACCTAACCTTTACCAGGTAAAGGTTAGACATATAGGTGACTTATAAGTTACTTAAGTGCAGTGTAAAATGGCTGTGAAATAACGTGGACGTTATTTCACTCAGGCTGCAGTGGCAGGCCTGTGTAAGAATTGTCAGAGCTCCCTATGGGTGGCAAAAGAAATGCTGCAGCCCATAGGGATCTCCTGGAACCCCAATACCCTGGGTACCTCAGTACCATATACTAGGGAATTATAAGGGTGTTCCAGTAAGCCAATGTAAATTGGTAAAAATGGTCACTAGCCTGTCAGTGACAATTTGGAAAGCAATGAGAGAGCATAACCACTGAGGTTCTGATTAGCAGAGCCTCAGTGAGACAGTTAGTCACTACACAGGTAACACATTCAGGCACACTTATGAGCACTGGGGCCCTGGGTTACCAGGGTCCCAGTGACACATACAACTAAAACAACATATATACAGTGAAAAATGGGGGTAACATGCCAGGCAAGATGGTACTTTCCTACAGGCACTGAGGGCTGTCAATGACATGGCTGCTGTAATACTTAATGCCACACATGGGAGGTGGTGTCATAGCCGCAGAGCACTGTTAATGACATGGCTGCTGCAATACCTAATGCCTTACATGGGAGGTGATGTCATAGCCGCAGAGGGCTGTCAATTACATTGCTGCTGCAATACCTAATGCCACAGGTGGGAGGTGGTGTCATAGCCACAGAGGGCAGTCATTGACATGGCTGCTGCAATACCTAATGCCACACACGGGAGGCGGTGTTACAGTCACATAGGGCAGTCAATGACATGGCTGCTGCAATACCTAATGCCATATATGGGAGGTGGTGTCATAGCCGCAGAGGGCTGTCAATGACATGGCTGCTGCAATACCTAATGCCACAGATGGGAGGTGGTGTCATAGCCACATAGGGCAGTCAATGACATGGATGCTGTAATACCTAATCCCACACATGGTAGGAGGTATAGGGCAGTCAATGACATGGCTGCTGCAATACCTAGTGCCACACATGGGAGGTGGTGTCATAGCCACCGAGGGCAGTCAATGACATGGCTGCTGCAATACCTAATGCCACACACGGGAGGTGGTGTAGGGCAGTCAATGACATGGCTGCTGCAATACCTAATGCCATACATGGGAGGTGGTGTCATAGCCACAGAGGGCAGTCAATGACATCACTGCTGCAATACCTAATGCCACACATGGGAGGTGGTGTAGGGCAGTCAATGACATGGCTGCTGCAATACCTAATCCCACACACGGGAGGTGGTGTAGGGCAGTCAATTACATGGCTGCTGCAATACCTAATGCCACACATGAGAGGTGGTGTCATAGGCACTGAGGGCTGTCAATGACATGGCTGCTGCAATACCTAATGCCACACACGGGAGGTGGTGTTACAGTCACATAGGGCAGTCAATGACATGGCTGCTGCAATACCTAATGCCATACATGGGAGGTGGTGTCATAGCCGCAGAGGGCTGTCAATGACATGGCTGCTGCAATACCTAATGCCACAGATGGGAGGTGGTGTCATAGCCACATAGGGCAGTCAATGACATGGATGCTGTAATACCTAATCCCACACATGGTAGGAGGTATAGGGCAGTCAATGACATGGCTGCTGCAATACCTAGTGCCACACATGGGAGGTGGTGTCATAGCCACCGAGGGCAGTCAATGACATGGCTGCTGCAATACCTAATGCCACACACGGGAGGTGGTGTAGGGCAGTCAATGACATGGCTGCTGCAATACCTAATGCCATACATGGGAGGTGGTGTCATAGCCACAGAGGGCAGTCAATGACATCACTGCTGCAATACCTAATGCCACACATGGGAGGTGGTGTAGGGCAGTCAATGACATGGCTGCTGCAATACCTAATCCCACACACGGGAGGTGGTGTAGGGCAGTCAATTACATGGCTGTTGCAATACCTAATGCCACACATGAGAGGTGGTGTCATAGCCACAGAGGGCAGTCAATGACATCACTGCTGCAATACCTAATGCCACACATGGGAGGTGGTGTAGGGCAGTCAATGACATGGCTGCTGCAATACCTAATCCCACACACGGGAGGTGGTGTAGGGCTGTCAATTACATGGCTGCTGCAATACCTAATGCCATACATGGGAGGTGGTGACATAGCTGCAGAGGGCTGTCAATGACATGGCTGCTGCAATACCTAATGCCACAGATGGGAGGTGGTGTCATAGCCACATAGGGCAGTCAATGACATGGCTCCTGCAATACATAATCCCACACATGGTAGGTGGTATAGGGCAGTCAATGACATGGCTGCTGCAATACCTAATGCCACAGATGTGAGGTGGTGTCATAGCCACAGATGGCTGTCAATGAAATGTCTGCTGCAATACCTAATGCCACAGATGGGTGGTGGTGTCATAGCAACAGAGGACAGTCATTGACATGGCTGCTGCAATACCTAATGCCACACATGGGAGGTGGTGTAGGGCAGTCAATGACATGGCTGCTGCAATACCTAATGCCACAGATGTGAGGGGGTGTCATAGTGCAGATGGCAGTCAATGACATGGCTGCTGCAATACTTAATGCCACACATGGGAGGTGGTGTCATAGCCGCAGAGCACTGTTAATGACATGGCTGCTGCAATACCTAATGCCTTACATGGGAGGTGATGTCATAGACGCAGAGGGCTGTCAATGACATCGCTGCTGCAATACCTAATGCCACAGGTGGGAAGTGGTGTCATAGCCACAGAGGGCAGTCATTGACATGGCTGCTGCAATACCTAATGCCACACACGGGAGGTGGTGTTACAGTCACATGGGGCAGTCAATGACATGGCTGCTGCAATACCTAATGCCATACATGGGAGGTGGTGTCATAGCCGCAGAGGGCTGTCAATGACATGGCTGCTGCAATACCTAATGCCACAGATGGGAGGTGGTGTCATAGCCACATAGGGCAGTCAATGACATGGATGCTGTAATACCTAATCCCACACATGGTAGGAGGTATAGGGCAGTCAATGACATGGCTGCTGCAATACCTAGTGCCACACATGGGAGGTGGTGTCATAGCCACCGAGGGCAGTCAATGACATGGCTGCTGCAATACCTAATGCCACACACGGGAGGTGGTGTAGGGCAGTCAATGACATGGCTGCTGCAATACCTAATGCCATACATGGGAGGTGGTGTCATAGCCACAGAGGGCAGTCAATGACATCACTGCTGCAATACCTAATGCCACACATGGGAGGTGGTGTAGGGCAGTCAATGACATGGCTGCTGCAATACCTAATCCCACACACGGGAGGTGGTGTAGGGCAGTCAATTACATGGCTGCTGCAATACCTAATGCCACACATGAGAGGTGGTGTCATAGGCACTGAGGGCTGTCAATGACATGACTGCTGCAATACCTAATCCCATACATGGGAGGTGGTGTCATAGCCACATAGGGCTGTCAATTACATGGCTGCTGCAATACCTAATGCCATACATGGGAGGTGGTGACATAGCTGCAGAGGGCTGTCAATGACATGGCTGCTGCAATACCTAATGCCACAGATGGGAGGTGGTGTCATAGCCACATAGGGCAGTCAATGACATGGCTCCTGCAATACATAATCCCACACATGGTAGGTGGTATAGGGCAGTCAATGACATGGCTGCTGCAATACCTAATGCCACAGATGTGAGGTGGTGTCATAGCCACAGATGGCTGTCAATGAAATGGCTGCTGCAATACCTAATGCCACAGATGGGTGGTGGTGTCATAGCAACAGAGGACAGTCATTGACATGGCTGCTGCAATACCTAATGCCACACATGGGAGGTGGTGTAGGGCAGTCAATGACATGGCTGCTGCAATACCTAATGCCACAGATGTGAGGGGGTGTCATAGTGCAGATGGCAGTCAATGACATGGCTGCTGCAATACCTAATGCCACAGATGGGAGGTGGTGTCATAGCCACAGAGGGCAGTCAAAGGTATCACCTCTCTTTAGAAAACATGGCTCTTCCTCAGGGTTCCAACTATTACTTACCACGGAAAGGGAAGTAGGTGATGGTGTACTGCGACACTGCAAAAAGAAAAGCACAGAATTAGAATGTGTAATGTGAAGAGATAAACAAATACAGCAGCAAAGACACACTGGTGGTGATCACACAGACAGCACTGATCATACAGGACAAAAGACAACCTTGTGACATTAACCTTAAAGGAGCAACACCCACTCTTCTGAGGGCACACATGTGGTTTGCTCCTTGGCATGTGCAAGACTGTTCAAATACTTTGTGTGTTTTTATTGAGGACTGCCATGGCTCGGGGGCTTTAAGAAACTCCAAAGATATTGAAAAACATTCAATGCAATCGGACTAAGTGTTATAAAGCTCACCACAGTGCATACTGATGGCGGAATTTGAGCCTTGTTAGTGCCAGTAAACATTACCAATGATGATGTACAGAAAATAAATTTCCTCAGACCGTAGGTTGCTTCTTCCCAGAATACGCTGCACCTCATTGCCCACCGAGGGCTTCTACCATCACAAGCAGAGGTACTCCAACAGACAAGTTTGCTTCAGTGATAGGATGGGGACACAGGATATTTCTGGGGTCGCTGCAGAACCTCCAACCCTTCATCATCACCAAATTCTAAGAACAATTGATTCACTGTCTTGCCAAGCTAATTATCTTAAGTGGGAAGGGTATGCCCAGACGTAGGTCCCTTGCTCACTGTGCCACTGGAATCAAGCTAGCCTGGCTGAAGAAGGGTGATACCCTGAAACCGCTCCCAGGATGCTTGTTTCCGGTCCAAGGAGGACCTGGCCTGGCAGTTCGGGCTGGACTGTTCCCATGAGAAACAGGGTCAAGACTGATTTGCATATGGCTAGGTCTGAGCTGGGGTGGCATGGTGAGCAAAAAAACAATGGATTAACCCCAGATCTGTGACTGGGGGTGAGTGTTTGCATTGTCAGCACTCCGTCCATCATCCTTTTGTGTTACTTACGTTGCCTTAAGTGGGAAGGGTATGCCCAGACGTGGGTCCCTTGCTCACTGTGCCACTGGAATCAAGCTAGCCTGGCTGAAGAAGGGTGATACCCTGAAACCGCTCCCAGGATGCTTGTTTCCGGTCGAGGGAGGACCTGGCCTGGCAGTTCGGGCTGGACTGTTCCCATGAGAAACAGGGTCAAGACTGATTTGCATATGGCTAGGTCCGAACTGGGGTGGCATGGTGAGCAAAAGAACGATGGATTAACCCCAGATCTGTGACTGGGGGTGAGTGTTTGCATTGTCAGCACTCCGTCCATCTTCCGTTTGTGTTACTTATGTTGCCTTAAGTGGGAAGGGTGTGTCCAGACGTGTGTCCCTTGCTCACTGTGCCACTGGAATCAAGCTAGTCTGGCTGAAGAAGGGTGATACCCTGAAACCGGTCCTAGGATGCTTGTTTCCGGTCCAGGGAGGACCTGGCCTGGCAGTTCGGGCTGGACTGTTCCCATGAGGAACAGGGTCAAGACTGATTTGCATATGGCTAGGTCCGAACTGGGGTGGCATGGTGAGCAAAAGAACAATGGATTAAACGCAGATCTGTGACTGGGGGTGAGTGTTTGCATTGTCAACACTCCGTCCATCATCCTTTTGTGTTGCTAAAGTTGCCCCAAGTGGGAAGGGTATGCCAAGACGTGGGTCCCTTGCTCACTGTGCCACTGGAATCAAGCTAGCCTGGCTGAAGAAAGGTGATACCCTGAAACCGGTCCCAGGATGCTTGTTTCCGGTCCAGGGAGGACCTGGCCTGGCAGTTAGGGCTGGACTGTTCCCATGAGGAACAGGGTCAAGACTGATTTGCATATGGCTAGGTCTGAACTGGGGTGGCATGGTGAGCAAAAGAACAATGGATTAAACCCAGCTCTGAGTGGGGGTGAGTGTTTGCATTGTCAGCACTCCGTCCATCATCCTTTTGTGTTACTTATGTTGCCTTAAGTGGGAAGGGTGTGTCCAGACGTGTGTCCCTTGCTCACTGTGCCACTGGAATCAAGCTAGTCTGGCTGAAGAAGGGTGATACCCTGAAACCGGTCCTAGGATGCTTGTTTCTGGTCCAGGGAGGACCTGCCCTGGCAGTTCGGGCTGGACTGTTCCCATGAGAAACAGGGTCAAGACTGATTTGCATATGGCTAGGTCCGAACTGGGGTGGCATGGTGAGCAAAAGAACGATGGATTAACCCCAGATCTGTGACTGGGGGTGAGTGTTTGCATTGTCAGCACTCCGTCCATCATCCTTTTGTGTTACTTATGTTGCCTTAAGTGGGAAGGGTGTGCCCAGACGTGTGTCCCTTGCTCACTGTGCCACTGGAATCAAGCTAGTCTGGCTGAAGAAGGGTGATACCCTGAAACCGGTCCCAGGATGCTTGTTTCTGGTCCAGGGAGGACCTGGCCTGGCAGTTCGGGCTGGACTGTTCCTTTTTATTTATTTTTATTTTTTATTTTTTGAAGATGCACAATGTACAGACACCACAACAGAGAGAAGGCTAAATAAATACAATAAATATATTGTATAAATACACATCATTACATAAATTCATTTCATCAATCTACAGCAAACAACAAGACCACTAAAAAGGGGACCCGTGAATAACATTCAAGACTTTAGAATAGAAATAAAGTGCAAAAGCTGAACATTATTAAATAAATAAATCCCCTACAAACATGACTCAGTTATTACCTAACCACTGTGCAAACGGGGCCCAGATAGCTTCACCCACCCGTCTACGCGCGCGGGCCTTGCACGCATAAGAACCCATTTCTAGATAAAACATTGAGCACATCCGAGCCAGCCAATGGTTAAAAGTTGGTGGGGTCGACTCCAGCCAATCAGATGCAACACAGCAGCGGGCCATAGACATAGCTAAAAACAAGAACCTCTGTGAATATTCTAGGTACACCACTCCATCAATTCCCAATAATAGTAGTTGCGGCGTAATTTCCACCTCCTGATGAATTAGCCTAGTTAAAAAGTTAGCCATATCAGTAAAAAATTAATGTAGCCTACTGCAATTAAAGAACATATGTACCAGGTCGGCCGATCCACTCTTACATCTGGGACACACCACCCCCCTTGAACTGCCCCAGTTGAATAGCTTAGCGGGGGTATAATATAGATGAAAAATAGTTTTATAATGTTGGGTTTTGTGGCCCAGCGGCTTATATAAAACGCTGTGCCATATCTAAAGAGGTTCGTACTGACACTTCAGAAGCTCCAATATTCCGAGCCCACCTCTCTGCCTGTTTGCTCAAGTCATCTGGCATTAAATTCAAAAAGATCGGATAAAGCGAACAGACCCGCCATCTAGTGGAGTTATGAAGAACCTCCATAACTGGGATTCTATCCCGCACCTGCCCAGCTGCTGATCTAAAGTTTACCCCCAAAAAGTGTCGGATTTGCAAATATTTAAAGAAATCCTTAGTGTCCAATGAAAATTCACTTGTCAATTCTTCAAAAGATTTAAGGTGGGTGTTCCCATAAAAATCACCAATACACCGAACACCGAGCTGAGCCCACCTGGCACAGTATTCATCCTTAAAAATGTCAGGAAGTACCGAAGAATTCAAAATTGGGGTGTAAAAATTAATCCGGCCAATTCCCAATTTTTTTTTAACATTGGTCCACACCTTAAATGCAGCCCAGACAGTCTTGAACTTAACTTTTTTTAAATAACTAGGCTCCACTGTTCTCAGAAAAGCTGCATTGGCATGTCTTCCCCAAATCATATTATATATAGTAGGACAAATTTCACCAACATCTCTGTTATCAGCCTGTTGACTAATTAATGGTTGGATATATTGCAATGCAGATACCCAGTAATAAAACAGAAAATGAGGGGCCGCCCACCCCCCCTCTCTGGGTAACACTAAGGCCCGTATTTATACTTTTTTTGCGCCGCATTTGCGTCGTTTTTTGACGCAAAAACGGTGCGAACTTGCAAAATACCATTGTATTTTGTAGGTTTGTGCCGTTTTGCGTCAAAAAGCGGCGCAAATGCGGCGCTAAAAAAAGTATAAATACGGGCCTAAATACTTATATGCCCGCCGTACTTTTTTAAAAGACCAAATAAAACTACTCGCTAAACTCTCCATGTGTTTAAACCATTCTTTGTTAATTTCCAGCGGGATAGTACGAAAAAAATATAAGACCCTAGGTAAAAAAATCATTTTAATAAGATTGCATCTACCAATAATCGTTAAATGCAAATTGTTCATATGATGCAACTCTTTCCTGGTTTTAGCTAAGACAGGGGCAAGATTACTCTCCACTATCTGGTCCAAATTTGCCGACAATCTGACACCTAGATAAGTCACTTGATTGGCCCTCCTGTTATCTTCAATAATGGCCCACTCATTGCCCAGTATTTGGCATTTTCTCCTATTTAATGCATAGCCTGAGATCTCGCCGAACTCCGCGGCTAGTTTCTCTATTTGTTCAATCGCCTTCCCTGGTTCAGGAGTAGTGACGGCTATGTCATCAGCATATGCCAAAATTTTAAACCTGCCCTCCGCCATTACCATAGGCGAGATCAACGTACTTTGCAATAACTTCCTAATCAAGGGGTCTATATAAAGTGCAAACAATAAAGGGGAGCAGGGACAGCCCTGCCTGGTTCCTCTTGTAATATAGAAGGGTCTGAGGTTGCCCCGGCTAGTTGAATTTGAGCAAGGGGCTTCTGATATAAACCTTGTATAGCCTTGATAAAACCAGCCCCTATATTAACTCTACTGAGCACTGTCCATAAATATTTCCAGCTCACCCGATCGAAAGCCTTTTCGGCATCTAATAATATTAATGACATAGGGGCCGCCATAACCTGAGATGCATCTAACATGGTGATAACACGCCTGACATGATCGCCGGTCCCCCGCCCAGGAATAAACCCATGTTGCCAAGGGAAAACAAGCCCACTAATAACTCGGCTAAGCCTAACCGCAAGGATTTTGGCATACCAATTAGCATCCGCGTTTATCAATGAGATAGGTCGATAGGAGCCTGGTAAAAGTGGGTTATTCTCTTTTTTAAAAAATATAACAATATTGGCCTCCAGCCATGAGCCCGGCACCTGCTCTCCAGCCTGTACTGATGTAAAGAATGCCATAATATCATCCTTCAATTCCTCAAAAAAAGTTTTTAAGAATTCTATTGGGATCATATCAGGGCCAGTAGCTTTCCCATTAGATAGAGCAGTTAAAGCCGAGATAATCTCATCCAACTCAATGGGGGCAGTCAGCTGACAGCCCTCATCTTGCGTTAACTTTGGACATGAAATATCGCTCAAATACTGAGCAATCCTTTCGTCTCTGTCATCCGAGAAGAGATTTTCCTGCTGGTACAATACAGAATAATATTCTTTAAAGACCTGTAGTACTGACGTATCTCCATACACAATCTGCCCCAGCCTATCTTTAATTGCCAAAATGGCACTCCAAGCCACCTTTTGTCTAGTCTTATATGCAAGCACCTTACCCACCCTCTCACTAAACTCATAACATTCCTGCCTGCGAATCTGGGCTTTAATAATGTCTTGCTCTAGATACAACTGAATGATCTTGGCCTTCATGATCGCAATCTTATCCAAAGTATCTTGTATTGGAGCATTATTCCTTGCGAGCCCCACTATCTGACTCTCCAGAGAAGCCAATTCAATCTGGGCCGCAGATATAACTAGGTGCTGTTGTTTCTCCCGCCTAAGGGCGTAGCTCAGGGTTTCCCAGCGAATAGCAGCCTTTAAAGCATCCCATAGCATCCCCGGTGGAACCGTATCCCTGTTAAAACCCAAAAACTCAGTTAACCATACTTTCATCCGTGACACATAAGCTGAGTCAAGCAACAAGCCCCGGTCAAAAGACCAGGGTTTTAAATGTCGCTCTTTACGCAAGTCCGGAAATTGAACTACCAAAGGATTATGGTCAGATATGACCCTAGGGAATTTTTCCACCAAAAGTCCTTTACATAGCGATGGCGACAAAAAAAAAAAATCTAACCGGACAGACTTTCGGTGGGGATAAGAGAAAAAAGTGTACCCAGGATCCATAGGCATACAATGCTGCCATGCATCCACAAGGCCATGAGTGTGCACCAACATTTGTAAGGCGCGAAACACCTTCGGTTTTCGTCCCAAATATGAATCTTGATTCTGTAAGGGGATATTAGTCTCAGTATGTATATTAAAGTCCCCACATATAATAAGCGGTAAGGCCCAAAGCACAAGTTCAGTATTCAACATATTAATACCAGTAGGATCATCAAAATTGGAGCCATAAATAGAAAACACAGTAAAATTCGATTGTCCCATAACACACTCTATTATAACCCATCGGCCCATGTTATCAACCCTCTTCTTGACCACCTTAAGAAGATCTCGCCGTGTAAGTACTGCAACCCCTCTAGTGTTAGTTTCTTGGGTGGTATATGCGACTAATTGAAAACCAGGAAAATCCAACAAATGCTTTTTAGCCGGGGTAACATGCGTCTCTTGCAAACAAATTATATCCGCCCTTAATGTTTTGAGCTCATGAATGGCAAGACGTCTTTTCTTGGAATCGTTTAGCCCACATATATTTAAGGTGGCCACCCGCAAAGCATTACGGTTCCCCATTGAAAGCTCTAGCAAACACACCCAAACTTACATCTTGTTTCATCATACACCTAATAATCTCCTGTGCCTTCAAATACATATTTCTGTGCATCTCCCATGCAAAATCTACCCAACCCCAAACCACCCCACCTATCCCCACCCCACCCACAAAAGGAGACCCTATCTCCTACCCACCCCCCACCCTACCAAATGAGGCTTCCAGACTGTAGTCTGTAGATGGACAAGCAGCCCCCCCCCTTGAAAGGCTCTTGCGGCGACTCCTAAATTAAACAAATTTACTAACAGAAAGTTGTTTCCCCTAAAGACTAAACCCCCATAAACCAACCATTTCAATAAGAGCATCCCTCCTCCTTTTCTTCTCTTCCCAAGCTACCCACCTCTATCCCACCCCTTTTAATTTTTTTTTTTTTTTAACCCTAATCCTTATTTTTTTTTTTTTTTAACTTTTTTTTTATATAAACCATATATAAACAGTTGAATCAAAGACTGCAGGTAGTCCTAGGCTTTGATCTCGGATGAGAACACTCATATCGTCCCTTTATATATAGTCTTAAGTCGGGCCGGGGACAGTAGATAAGCTTCCGCTCCCTTCTCCTGGAAGGGGCTAATCAGTTGTCTCAAGCACCAGCGTCTCTCTACCGTAGCATGACAAAAGTCGGGGCGGGAGAAGAATGTACAGCCCTCACAGCTAATCCTTGCATCAGGGCGGGCTTTCTCAAAACTATTTGGCGTAACAAACAGTTGCCAAAATAAACTATAAAGGCCCTAGGCTGTTGCTGGGCTGTTCCACTTGCTCCTGTTAATTGTTGATTCCTCAGATGTAATGAAAACCGATGGGCTCTCTGTATCTCCTTCTCCCACTCCCATCCAGTCTGCTCCGGAAATGCTGCTTTAAACAATCTAATTATAAAGGCTCTTGAATCCTGCCCTTCTACACCTTCTTGTATCCCAATTGAGCGCAAGTTGTTACGACGTTGCCGATTTTCAAAGTCCTCTACTTTCCACTGAATATCAGAGAGCTGAGTCTCATGCACAGCAGCTTGTTTTGTCACTGCCCCCAGATCTGCCTCCAGCACGTCCGCCCGGCACTCAATAGCAGCAATCCGCTCCCCAATTTCAGAGCATGTCTTTGCAACCTTGCTGACTGCCACTTGTAGCTGCTTCGAGGCCACCATGGCTTTCTTGCTACCCCTCTGCGCTTGCTTATGCTGTGCCGTGATGGTCTGATAAATAAGATGCAGAGAAGATTAAGGGGGCACAGTCTCTGCATTCAAAACATTAACCTCTGCCCGAGCTGGAGCCACTGAGAGATCCCCCATGCTATGCAGTAGTTGTTGTGTTTCTGTGTAATCCCAGGACATAGCTCTCATCCTAGATGCCTTCTTTTTTTTTTTTCCTCTTCTCACTAGACTCGCCAGCTTTGTCTAGTCTAGATACCTCACTCTGTTTTAGTTGACATTTAATTGCGGTGCCCCTCAGCACAGAAATAGGAGTTAAAGGGGCTGTAGAGCTATCACACGTCTCTGAGTCTATGGAGGGGCTGGTGCTGGCCTCGTCCGAGTCTTGAGATTGATCTGACAGAGAAAAAAAGTTCTCCCCAACTTTCACCCTGAACCAATGAGTCCTCTCTACCCTGCCGGAAATCACGGATCGCCTCCAGAGTACAAGCCAGAGTTGGCGGGTCGGTACTTGGCAATAGGTATGCTGCTGCTGCTTGCTCGCAATACCCTGCCCCTATCACCAATTCCTGCGCCAGCCCTACATTGCCCTGAAACCCCGGGGCATGTAACGGCTGATCAGTCTCCCCTTCAGATGCTGCTGCAAGACCATTACCCCCAACACAAGGAACAGAAGCCTTTGAAGATCCCCCAGCAATACAACTTACAGTTTTGTGTGTATCCAGAGATCGGCTGTCACCAACATCGGTTTTCACCTGGGGCAAACCCCCACTATCTAAAGAAGCCAAACGTCCTAGGCCAGTGCTGTCACCATCCGCTGCATCTCGTATAGATCCAAAATCGGAGTCCCTTATAGAAATACTGCCCCCATTAGAGGCTGAATTATGAAGAGTTTTAAACATCCGGGGTATAGTTACCACTTCCTCCTTTTCTCCAATCTGTTTTGCGCCATTTTTCACCCTGTGCATCTACCCCGCGGAGCTCCCTGGAGCTGGCTGTCTGCCCTCAGGCGCATTCTCACCGCTGCTGGCATTTCCAAGGCCGCTATTCCTGGAAATCCCCCCCCCCCGAGCGGGATGGGGGTCCAAAGGTCGCCGTTCCTGCGACCCTGGTTTTAGCCGGCTGCCGCGTGCGACTTTCGGGGCCATCCGCCGCTGTTTGCCGCAAGGGGCTAAAATAACAAATGTCAAGACCAGGAAACCGCGGCCGTTATGGCCAGAATTACCGAGGTTGCCCAAGGAGCTCCTGCTGATTCCGCGTGTAATACCGCTTGGCGGGTAATTACTGCGAATGTAGGCGGGTGTGCCCCAATCTGAAGCCGCCCGCATAATCCTCCCCGCGGGGGAAACAGAAATTCCGCACAGGAGCCGGGGGGGAAGAAAACTTCCGACCGCTAGAAACTCGCGGCCGCCATCTTGCCTCCTAACTCAATAGGGCTGGACTGTTCCCATGAGAAACAGGGTCAAGACTGATTTGCATATGGCTAGGTCCGAACTGGGGTGGCATGGTGAGCAAAAGAATGATGGATTAAACCTAGATCTGTGACTGGGGGTGAGTGTTTACATTGTCAGCAGTCCGTCCATCATCCTTTTGTGTTACTTACGTTGCCTTAAGTGGGAAGGGTATGCCCAGACGTGGGTCCCTTGCTCACTGTGCCACTGGAATCAAGGTAGCCTGGCTGAAGAAGGGTGATACCCTGAAACCGGTCCCAGGATGCTTGTTTCCGGTCCAGGGAGGACCTGACCTGGCAGTTCGGGCTGGACTGTTCCCATGAGGAACAGGGTCAAGACTGATTTGCATATGGCTAGGTCCGAACTGGGGTGGCATGGTGAGCAAAAGAACGATGGATTAAACCCAGATCTGTGACTGGGGGTGAGTGTTTGCATTGTCAGCACTCCGTCCATCATCCTTTTGTGTTACTTATGTTGCCTTAAGTGGGAAGGGTATGCCTAGATGTGGGTCCCTTGCTCACTGTGCCACTGGAATCAAGCTAGCCTGGCTGAAGAAGGGTGATACCCTGAAACCGGTCCCAGGATGCTTGTTTCCGGTCCAGGGAGGACCTGGGCTGGCAGTTCGGGCTGGACTGTTCCCATGAGGAACAGGGTCATGACTGATTTGCATATGGCTAGGTCCGAACTGGGGTGGCATGGTGAGCAAAAGAACGATGGATTAAACCCAGATCTGTGACTGGGGGTGAGTGTTTGCATTGTCAGCACTACATCCATCATCCTTTTGTGTAACTCAAGCTAATTATTTATCCAGGCAGGTTGACCCCTCCTCATCTGAGAACCTTCAAGAAAATTACTTGGTGCATCAGGGGGTCCTGCAGAGAGAAGCATGGACCAGCTTGGTGGGTGACAGCCAACCCTTTCAGTACTCCCCTGGGCCTGAAGCTCAAGGTGGAAGGGAGCTATTTGTGCCACTTACACACATGATGTCACCAATGGTCATTAGTTTTCTGGTTTACAAGAGGTGGCTCAAAGATTGTTAAATGGTGACGGGCATGAAATAAAGCCTAAAGTGGCGAAGGAGCCCCAGGAGCATCAATCATTGGCAGAGCCAAGAGGTCTAGCTTTGGCATTTGGGACAGACGTTGACAGGGATAGGTAGGGATGTGGCACAGGCCTCGGGGACATGGAGACAGCAGCAGGATGGATCTGTGTGTCAGTCAGATGCAGAGACTGTGCAAGACAAGAAATGGGCACAGAGGCATGCCTAGATGGGTAGAGGTGCAGGCACACATGGGGGATGGAAGGAAGAAAGAGGCTGATGTTTGTAGCCAGTCATAGAGATCAGGCTTAAGGTGGGATGCTGCATCATTCATATTAACAGAACACTGCTGAGTTTATTTACTGCACTGGTGTATGTATAACAAAATGGTGCGCTTGCATCTTGTATTGGCTTACAGGCTTTGTCTGTTAGTTCGACTGCATAAGGAAGTGCTTTATATGCATAACTTTGCATAACTTTGCAGGCTGTATGTACACCTAACTGCGAGCCTCCATAACACACTATTGGTTCCCCGTCCCCCACAGTGTACTGGTTGGGTGCAAAGCACACTGATTTAAATGCATGTTGTGCTGCTTTGTATGAACAGTGCATGGGTGCATGTACTGGTTCATACACATGCTATATTGAGACACAAGAGTACTGGCTTGCGTGCATGCACATATTGATCTTAATGCTAAGCCTTCTGGATGTAAAGCATTGTATGTTTTTTTTTTTTGCCTTCATAGGCCAAGAATTAGACAGATGTCTGGCAACACAGTACAACAGCCATAAATACTGCGCTGCGTGACAAGACGAGAGCAGGAGAGCGCCATATTGTAGGAAAGTACCCTCTTTCTTGGCATGGTTACCCCCCTTTTTCTGCCTGATGTCAGTGTGTTTAACTGTGTTTACTGGGATCCTGCTAACCAGGAACCTAGTGATTGTGCTCTTTCTCCCAAAACTCTGGATTTCATCCCACAATTGGCACACTGGTGCCCCCATGTAAGCCTCTAGTATATGGTGCCCCGGTATCCAGGGCATTGGGGTTCCAGGGGATCCCTATGGGCTGAAGTAGTTATTCTGCCACCCATAGGGAGCCCATGCAAAGGATTCTGCAGGACTCCCAGTGCAGACTGCGTGAACTGGGTGCATGCACCTGTTTTCACAACAGGTCACTGCATCAGGTCACTATAAGTCACCCCTGTGGTAGGCCCTCTCTGTCCAGAGGGGAGGGTGCAGGTAACTATGTGTGAGGGCACCCCTGCACTAGCAGAGGTGGCCCCACAAACTCCAGACCAACTTTCCTGGACTTTGTGAGTGTGGGGACGCCATTTTACGCATGTACTGGACTTAGGTCACTACCTATGTCCTGCTACCTAATGGTAACACCGAAGCTTGGCACGTTTGGTATCAAACATGATGGAAGCATACCCCAATACTTTTGCAAGTATTGGTTGTATGATTCCATGTACTCTGGGGGCTCCTTAGAGGACCCCCAGCATTGCCGTTGCAGCCTTCTGAGGTTTTCCAGGCAGTCCAAGCTGCTGCCACCTCACAGATAGGTTTCTGCCCTCCTGTTGCTTGAGCAGCTCAAGCCCAGGAAGGCAGAAACAAAGGATTTCCTTTGGGAGAGGGGTGTTTTACCTTCTCCCTTTGGAAATAGGCGTTACAGGCTTGGGAGGGGCAGCCTCCCCAAGCCACTGGAAATGCCTTGAAGGGCACACTTGGTGCCCTCCTTGCGTAATCCCGTCGACACCAGTTCAGAGACCCCATTCCCTGCTCTGGCACTAACCTGGACAAAGGAAAGGGGAGTGACCACTCCCCTGTCCATCACCACCCCAGGGGTGGTGCCCAGAACTCAGAGGGTCCCTGGGTTTTGCCATCTTGAATCCTAGGTTGGCAGGGAAGTCTGGGAGCATCTGAGTGGCCAGGTCAGGCAGGTAATGTCATAGCCCCCTCCTGATAGGTGGTGACACAGCTAGATGACCAACCCTTCTTTCAGGGCTATTTACGGTCTCTCATTTGGGTGGTTCCTCAGATTCAGCTTGCAAGATTCCTCTGCAACCTCCACTTCGACTTCTGAACTGAAGAAACTGCATCTGGACTCTCCAGGATCCTACAATTTGCAACAAAGACGAAGACTCCACCTGCAACATTGTTTCCATGGCTCCTTCCAGCTTCTGCAACATTTCCCCATTTGTGCATCCTCTGAGGACAGCCCGTCTTCAGTCTACACAGGACTGAAGAAGGAATCTCCCTTGCGTGAAGGAGTCACTCTCGTGCATCTGCAGGCAACGATAGCAATGACGACCACCTGCGTGGATCCCCTCTTCTGCTGAGCTGCTTGGATCCTCCATCACAGATGGTGGTCGGAAGTGGCCAGATGATCCTCTCTACCAGCTATCCATCTTTTGTGGAGGTAAGCCCTTGCCTCCCATGCAGGACAGTACCCCTGTGCACCGTGTTTTTTGCAGCTGCCAAGGCTTGTTGGCTCTACCTCCAAGGGGTCTTCAGGCTTTGTATAGCTCCGACCCCCAGGTCCTGCAACTCACAGCTCCCTGAGTGGCTCTCCTGTGGCGTGGGACTCCTTTTCGTAGTGCTGCATGGGCTCCTTTTGCAACTTCTGTGTCCCCATCCTGTGGGACTCCTGTGGGTGCTACCTGTGCTTCTGTGGGCTCTCTGCGACGCTGAGGGCCCCCTCTGACTCTCCCTCCTGGGTTGAGTCCTCCTGGGCCTTGCTAATCCCCGGCAGCACCACTTTCTGCCAACCTCCAGTTTTGCCTGTGCCAAGGCTTGTTGGTGGAATCCGAACACGCAAACCCGACTGCACCCTTCCTTCTAGCGTGGGACATCACCTGCATCCTCCAGGAACTCCACTCCACTCCAGGGCTGCAGTGTTGAGTCTTCTTCCTCACCGTCGACCAACCCCTGCAATCCTCAGCCTGGTAGGTAGGGGCTTCTGCCCCCAATGGACTCTGCTGTGTCTTCCTCTTCAGGAATCTACTGGGGATTTCTTGCGGTCATCTCTGGGTTTTGCAATTCTCTTCTTTTCTTCTAAGTGGGTGTTCTTGGGAAATTCTAGTAATTTACTCCTACTTACCTGGTTGCTGGGGGCGTTGTTGTACTTACCTTTGTGCTTTCCTGATACCCTTAGTGACCCTCTACACATTCCACTTACCTGGGGGGGTTAACACTCTTGCAGTTCTTTTTTTTTTTTAGTATATGGTTTGTGCTTCCCATAGGGCCACTATTCTCTATTGTGTTTTAAACTGTTTGCACTGTGTTCTAACTATTCTTATGCCTATTTCTGAAAACTATTGTATATATCTTGTGTATTACTTACCTCCTAAGGGAGTATTGCCTCAATAATATTTTTGGTGTTGTGTTACCATAATAAAGTACCTTTATTTCTGTAACACTCTGTGGTTCTTTCATGTGTGTGAGTACTGTGTGACTACAGTGATTTTTCATAAGCTTTGCATTTCTCCTAGATAAGTCTTGGCTGCCCATCCACAGCTACCCCTAGAGAGCCATGGCTTCTAGACACTGCCTACACCTCACTAATAAGGGGATACCTGGACCTGGTGTAAGTACCATAGGTACCCACCACACACCAGGACAGCCTCCTACACATATTCACATAAATATTGCACTCTCCACCCCTCTCCCTAGCGCCAGCACTGATTCCAGCAGTCGTGCACCGTGCAAGCACATAATGCTGGGTGTGTGTGAGTCTAGCATAGGTTTTGTACAGGACGGGCACCTTCTTGTACAATATAATGCGGCTAGATAAGCAACAAGCTGTACAGTTCAGCACACTTGCCAAGTCGGAAAAGCGCAGAGAAATGAAAACATTTCTCTGCTTGATGGCTGCTTTCGGTTGGGTCACTTTTTGGCGCTAAACTCTGTCTGCTAATGCTAGAGAATAGGGTTTAGCGTCAAGAAGCCTGGGAGCTAGCACGGAAATGTCCATGTACCAACCATGTCAAGACTCCTTGATGCAAAGTAATGTTTTGCGTTACTTTCTCATACAAACCAAAACAAATACCAATTTGCGTTGGTTTGTGAATCCCCCAAAAGGTTTAGGGTCGGTTTAGCATAACACTAACTCGGTTTGCGACTCTGGAGGATATCGGGTGCACATCCTATTGGTCTGGACGCATTAAAGGCTGCCCTAGAAGAATGATGCACAGTGCACATCCTATTGGTCTGGACGCATTAAAGGCTGCCTTAGAAGCATGATGCACTGTGCACATCCTATTGGTCTGGACGCATTAAAGGCTGCCTTAGAAGCATGATGCACTGTGCACATCCTATTGGTCTGGACGCATTAAAGGCTGCCTTAGAAGCATGATGCACTGTGCACATCCTATTGGTCTGGACGCATTAAAGGCTGCCTTAGAAGCATGATGCACTGTGCACATCCTATTGGTCTGGACGCATTAAAGGCTGCCTTAGAAGCGTGATGCACTGCTTCACATGTCTATCCTACTGGCCAGCATGCATAGCACACTCAGTTGCATGTGCACTTGACTGGCTGACATACATACTAAATAATACATTACTTCACGCCTGGATTGGTTTGTGTGTCACACACTGGTCTAAATGCACGTCCCACTGTCCTGAAGGCATCACTTGCTGATCTGTGTGCACGATAAACTAGTTAATATGCATAACCTGCTAGAGTGCATGTTTACCTACTGATTTACATGCATAACCCTCTGGCAGACATGCACTCCAAGGTTCCCATGAATAACACATTGGTTTGGAGGCACACTCTGTTTGTTTGTACACAAAATATTATGTTTTCCAAACACTAATTGCTCGTATGCGTAGAATACACAAGTACATTGATTTGTGGCGGTTGCTCAGCTCCAGAGGAAAGTGCCTCGAAGCTGTTGCTCACGGTCACTGCTCACACCTGCAGGGCTGTGTTTTTAGAAACTATGTTTTCCATTTGAACCTGCTGTGGTTTACCCCTGTGAAGTCTGATTTAGCAGACTGTAAAACAGCGAGTGCGCCTTGCCTTCCTACTGATTGCAAGAGCCTTCAGTCCAGGGAGATGGACACAGCCTCAAAAGCAGCCTCAGACACCTTCCACTTTCAAAATGTTGGGAGAGGGAGCAACCTTCACGGCTGACCTCTGTCCCTTCTCAGCCCTGCAGGGTCCGCAGCTTCTCTGACATCAATAGTTGTTAATATCTTCAAAATCATCAACCTTCGACATTGGAGGACCTGATGGTTAGGACTGCTTGAGATTTAAATAACACTGGTGTAATTTGCATATTTCTGCAATTATCATTCTTACGCAAAACTCCCCAAACTATGCCATCACTTCACTTCGCATGGTGAAGTGTCACTCGTGGTAAAAAAATGTTGTGAACGGTGCAATTTGTGGTACAAATATGCCACAAATGCACGTGAACAACAGAACACAAGTAACTACTGCTCCTGGTACTTGTGTTTAAAGACTTCCTTGACGGTCTTCTTCTAACTCTCACAGACTGAAGGGGCCGGTCTTGGTCTAACTCTCACAGACTGTAGGGGACGGTCTTGTTCTTACTCTCGCAGACTGAAGGGGCCGGTCTTCTTCTAACTCTCACAGACTGAAGGGGCCGGTCTTGGTCTAACTCTCACATACTGAAGGGGCCGGTCTTCTTCTAACTCTCAGACTGAAAGGGCTGGTCTTCTTCTAACTCTCACAGACTGAAGGGGCCGGTCTTGGTCTAACTCTCACAGACTGAAGGGGCCGGTCTTCTTCTAACTCTCACATGCTGAAGGGGCGGGTCTTCTTCTAACTCTCACATGCTGAAGGGGCCAATCTTGGTCTGACTCTTGCAGACTGAAGGGGCCAGTCTTCTTCTAACTTTCCCATGCTGAAGAGGCCGGTCTTGTTCTAACTCTCACATACTGGAGGGGCCGGTCTTCTTCTAACTCTCACAGACTGAAGGGATAGTCTTGTTCTAACTCTTGCAGACTGATGAGGTCGGTCCTCTTCTAACTCTCACATGCTGAAGGGGCCGATCTTGGTCTAACTCTCACATACTGAAGGGACCGGTCTTCTTCTAACTTTCACATACTGAAGGGGCCGGTCTTCTAACTCTCAGACTGAAAGGGCTGGTCTTCTTCTAACTCTCACAGACCGAAAGGGCCGGTCTTCTTCTAACTCTCACAGACTGAAGGGGCCGGTCTTCTTCTAACTCTCACATACTGAAGGGGCAGGTCTTCTTCTAACTCTCCCAGACTGAAGGGATAGTCTTGTTCTAACTCTTGCAGACTGATGAGGTTGGTCCTCTTCTAACTCTCACATGCTGAAGGGACCGATCTTGGTCTAACTCTCACATACTGAAGGGGCCGGTTTTCTTCTAACTCTCAGACTGAAAGGGCTGGTCTTCTTCTAACTCTCACAGACTGAAAGAGACGGTCTTCTTCTAACTCTCACAGACTGAAGGGGCCGGTCTTCTTCTAACTCTCACAGACTGAAGGGGCCGGTCTTCTTCTAACTCTCACATACTGAAGGGGCAGGTCTTCTTCTAACTCTCACAGACTGAAGGGATAGTCTTGTTCTAACTCTTGCAGACTGATGAGGTCGGTCCTCTTCTAACTCTCACATGCTGAAGGGACCGATCTTGGTCTAACTCTCACATACTGAAGGGGCCGGTCTTCTTCTAACTCTCAGACTGAAAGGGCTGGTCGTCTTCTAACTCTCACAGACTGAAAGGGCCGGTCTTCTTCTAGCTCTCACAGACTGAAGGGGCTGGTCTTCTTCTAACTCTCACAGACTGAAGGGGCCGGTCTTGTTCTAACTCTCACATACTGAAGGGGCAGGTCTTCTAACTCTCACAGACTAAAGGGATAGTCTTGTTCTAACTCTTGCAGACTGATGAGGTCGGTCCTCTTCTAACTCTCACATGCTGAAGGGGCCGATCTTGGTCTAACTCTCACATACTGAAGGGGCCAGTCTTCTTCTAACTCTCACAGACTGAAAGGGCTGGTCTTCTTCTAACTCTCACAGACTGAAAGGGCAGGTCTTCTTCTAACTCTCACAGACTGAAGGGGCCGGTGTTGTTCTAACTCTCACATACTGAAGGGGCAGGTCTTCTTCTAACTCTCACAGACTGAAGGGGGCGGTCTTCTTCTAACTTTCACATACTGAAGGGGCCGGTCTTCTTCTAACTCTCACATACTGAAGGGGCCGATCTTCTTCTAACTCTCACAGACTGAAAGGGCTGGTCTTCTTCTAACTCTCACAGACTGAAAGGGCCGGTCTTCTTCTAACTCTCACAGACAGAAAGGTCCGGTCTCCTTCTAACTCTCACAGACTGAAGGGGCCAGTCTTGTTCTAACTCTCACATACTGAAGGGGCAGGTCTTTTTCTAACTCTCACAGACTGAAGGGGCAGGTCTTCTTCTAACTCTCACATGCTGAAGGGGCTGGTCTTCTTCTAACTCTCACAGACTGAAGGGGCCGGTCTTCTTCTAACTCTCACAGACTGAAGGGGTGTGTCTTGTTCTAACTCTTGCAGACTGAAGGGGCTGGTCTTCTTCTATTTCTCACAGACTGAAGGGGCTGGTCTTCTTCTAACTCTCAAAGACTGGAGTGGCCGGTCTTCTTCTAACCCTCACATGATGAAGGGGCCGGTCTTGGTCTAACTCTCACAGACTGACGGGGTTGGGCTTGTTCTAACTCTCACAGACTGACAAGGTCGATCCTCTTCTAACTCACACAGACTGAAGTGGTGGTCTTGTTCTAACTCTTGCAGACTGAAGGAGCTGGTCTTGTTCTAACTCTCACAAACTGAAGGGGCCGGTCTTGTTCTAACTCTTGCAGACTGAAGGGGCCGGTCTTCTTCTAACTCTCACAGACTAAAGGGGCAGGTCTTCTTCTAACCCTGACATGATGAAGGGGCCGGTCTTGGTCTAACTCTCACAGACTGACGGGGTTGGTCTTGTTCTAACTCTCACAGACTGAAGTGGTGGTCTTGTTCTAACTCTTGTAGACTGAAGGGGCTGGTCTTCTTCTAACTCTCACAGACTGAAGGGGCCGGTCGTCTTCTAACTCTCACAGACTGAAGGGGCCAGCCTTGCTCTAACTCTCACAGACATACAGACTCTGCCTTCCTCTAATTCTCAAATACCTAAGGGGCCGGTCTTGTTCTAACTGTCACAGACTGATGGTGCTGGTCTTCGTCTAACTCGCACATACTGAAGGGGCCGGTCTTCTTCTAACTCTCATAGACTGATGGGGTTGGTCTTGTTCTAAATCTTACATACTGATGAGGACGGTCCTCTTCTAATTCTCACAGACTGAAGGGAACGGTCTTCTTCTAACTCTCACAGACTGAACATGTGGTCTTGTTCTAACTCTTGCAGACTGAAGGGGCCGGTCTTGTTCTCACTCTTATGGGCTGAAGGGGACGGTATTGTTCTAACTCTCACAGACTGAAGGAGGCGATCTTCTTCTAACTCTCACAGACTGAAGAAGTCTGTCTTGTTCTAACTCTTGTAGACTGAAGGGGCCGGTCTTGTTTTGACTTTCACAGACTGGAGGGGCCAGTCTTCTTCTAACTCTCACAGACTGACGGGGCAGGTCTTGTTCTAACTCTCACATACTGAAGGGGTGGTCTTGTTCTGACTCTCACAGACTGAAGAGGCTGGTCTTGGTCTAACTCTCACAGACTGAAGGGGCCGGTCTTGGTCTAACTCTCACAAACTGACCGGGCTGGTATTGTTCTAACTCTCACAGACTGAAGGGGCTGGTCTTGTTATGACTCTCGCAGACTGAAGGGGCCGGTCTTGTTCTAACTCTCACAGACTGAAGGGGCTGGTCTTGTTCTGTCACAGACTAACGGGGCCGGTCTTGTTCTAACTCGCACAGACTGAATAAATGTGTCTTGCTCAAACGTGCACATACTGAAGGAGTCGGTCTTCTTCGATCTCTCACAGACTGAAGGGGTCAATCTTGTTCTAACTCTCACAGACTGAAGGAGCCAGTCTTGTTCTAACACTCAGAGACTGAAGGTCTTGATGTAAATCTCACAGACTGAAGGGGCTGGTCTTGTTCTAACTCTCAGAGACTGAATGGGTCTGTCTTGTTTTAACTGTCTCTGACTGAAGGGGTTCGTCTTGTTCTAACTTTCACAGACTGAGGGGACTCGTCGTGTTGTAACTCTCACAGACTGAAAGGGTCTGGTCTTCTTGTAACTCTTACAGAGTGAAAGGGCCGGTATTGTTCTAACTCTCACAGATTGAAGGGGCTGGTCTTGTTCTATCTCTCACAGACTGAAGGGGCTGGCCGTGTTGTAATGCTCACAGACTCAAAGGGCCAGTCTTCTAACTTTGACAGATAAAGGGGTCAGTCTTGTTCTAACTCTCACAGACTGAAGGGGTCTGTCTTGTTTTAACTCTCACTGACTGAAGGGGTGGGTCTTTTTCTACCTTTCACAGACTGAAGGGACTCGTCTTGTTCTAACTCTCACAGACTGAAAGGGTTGGTCTTGCCCTAACACTCACTGGCTGAAGGGGCTGGTCTTCTTGTAAATCTTGTAGAGTGAAGGGGCTGGTCTTGTTCTAACTCTTACAGACTGAAGGGGCTGGTCTTGTTCTACCTCTCACAGACTGAAGGGGACAGTCTTGTTCTAACTCTCACAGACTGAAGGAACTTGTCTTGTTCTATCTCTCACAGACTAAAGGGGTCTGTCTTGCTCTAACTCTCACAGACTGAAGGGGCCTGTCTTGTTCTAACTCTCACTGACTGATGGAGCTGCTCTTGTTTTTCTAACTCTCACAGACTGAAGGGAGCGAGTATTTTTGTAACTCTCATAGACTGCAGGGGGTGGTCTTGTTCTAACTCTCACAGACTGAAGGGAGCGAGTATTGTTCTACCTCTCGCAGACTGAAGGTGGTAGTCTTCTTCTGTCTCTCACATACTTAAGGGACTGGTCTTCTAACCACCACAGAGTGTAGGGAGCGAGTATTGGTCTACCTCTCACATACTGAAGGGGTATGTCTTGTTCTAACTCTCGCAGACTGAAGGGGCAGGTCTTTTTCTATCATCTCTCACATACGGAAGGGACTGGTCTTCTAATCTTCACAGAGTGAAGGGAGCTAGTCTTGTTCTTACTCTCACTCAGTGAAGTCCTGCATCTGAATAGACAATATGGCTGTACACCATCTCTGCTGATATCTACACATCTGATTCACACTGATGCTCAACCCACCAAGAATACTCACTGATAGATACCCCCAAGGCGCAGGAACAATACTCTGTGGAATTACATGTCCCTCAAGAAGGAGCCTGCCTAGGGCTCTGCCCGGGGTAGTCAGAACAGGATTTGTGTCAGAACACCTTTCAGAGGGCCAACTGGCACCCAGGCGTTACTGGGTCCAACCATGGGAGTTGCGGCCTTTTACTCCTGGGGTCCAACCAACTATGGAGTCTGAGCAACTGGGCCTAGTACCCCTTCAGCACTCGACTTTCAGGGTTTGTGTGGTCCAAGCAGTCCAAGACTTCCTTTGAGCAAGGTGGATACAAGGGAGAGAACTTAAGCTCACAACCCAAAATGCACGCAGCAATAAATCCTTGTGCTGCCAAATGCTCACTTTTATGAAAAAAGAGAAGAATCTTATTTCTCCTGCTAACAACGCAAAGGAAAATACCACAATCACAAACAACTACACAGTCCTCCTGAGGCCAGGGCTCTAGTGTTTCTTTAGGTGGTCCCCCAGGTCCCAATTCCTTCTCGCTCCTAGCAATAGCAGTTATTTTCCATTGATTATAGGCACTCTGACGCATCCCTGGCACCGTATTTTCCAGTGCAAGGGCCGCTGATCGGATCTTCAACGTTGATGTAAGAGAAACTTGCACCGCAGCCCCGCCGTATCTCAGAACTGACACATCGCCTCAGCAACTTGATACATCTTCGATGCGTATCGACACAATACTCCGCAACCAGGATTTAAGGTACTTTGTTCAGCGGGCCTAACTGTGTTCTTGTAGCTGGCCTGAACTCCATCACATTTGTCCCGGTCTGGCACAACCAGATGTCCCCAATAGTGCTACTTGCTTCTTGGTGCTATTTTTACTTCAAACTTTAAACTTCAGTGTCTCCAGTTCTGTTAAATTGATTTTTGTTGTTTTGTTATTGTTTAATTTAATAAAATCTACTCTATTTATTCTAAGTCTCTTGTGGGCTTCTTTTGTGGTGTGTTTTCTCTGTGTAACTATTTTAAGTGTTGCACAAATACTTTACACATTGCCTCTAAGTTACGCCTGAAATCTCTGTGCCAAGTTACCAGGGGGTTGAGCACAGGTTAATTTAGGGTTTGCTTGAGTCGTAGCCTGACAAGGATTATGGCTTGTGCTTCACCAGGGCACACACACCAGTCAACCAGCAACCAAATTCCTTACAAGCCCTACATCCTTGATGTATTGTACCACTCATAGGCACACATCCATCCTCCACGTGCATTCAGCATGCATGCACTGCACAGTACTGCATACTGTTTTTACGGGGATTTAACAAGGTGGGTGGATGCCCGCTGAATCAGATGGAGGACTCGACGGCAGTTGCTGTTTGGCATTTATCCCAGTGAAATCTTCCATATTGAGAATTAGAAGCTTTTTTGGAAGTCAAGCTGCTTTCAGCGGGCCAAACCTGCAAGTTGAGTCCAACCAGCGATGCAATACCTGTGGGTCGACAGCGGTCAAATGCTAGCATCTGGCTCTTTTGGGAAATAGTTTCAAAAAAACTTCTAAGTGTTCACTTTTGCAATCTTGGGGGAGAGAGAATACACTCTAACCACAGCCAAAGGCCCACAAACTTTGGGCAACATTTGATGAGTTAGGACTCAATCACCCAGAAGCCACCAGCAGGGTACAGGGAAAATCCAGTTGGAACTGGCCAGTCTCAGCTGGGTTCCTCTTTATTGCAGGCTGCTTGCAGCTTTAGTGTTTGTGGATATTAACAGGAGTGGCCAACAAGCCCTTGGAGTCCCCTCTTCTGTCCTGGGTTCAAGTGGGGGAAAGTACATCCCTGAGGTTTCTTGCCACGTGTGAAAAGCAGGCTCAGTCCTTCTTCTAAGTTCTATTTCTTTGTTTCAGCAGATGCAGTCCTTCTTCTGTTTTCCACAGATCCAGCGGTGTCCTTAGGAGGGTAGCCAGAGATGCCACTTTTATGCAGTAGCTTGTGTGTGGGGTGATTCCCTAACCAATAAGGGAAAAGTTCCTATGGGCAATCCTACCCACTTTCACATATTTTCCTGTGGGGTTGGGTCTAAGCAATTCCATTGTGCCCTGGTCTGCCAAAATCCAACATAGAAGAATCTTTCTTCACTTGTTCAGGGCTCTGGGCACAACCCTGAGACGTGGCTAGGGAAATAAGGAACTCCCCCTGCAAAACAAGTTCTGGGACAGGTTCCCCCCACTAGGATCGGTGCCACTCAGTTTACTGGGACAATGGCAGGCCTGCTAACTATGAGTTACATCTGCCTATGACAGGGCTGTCCCTTTGAAGCTTGTGCAGATGGTGGGCACATCCCCCAGGCCATCCTGTCAGACGTTGGTCACACCTCCCAGCAGGGTGCCACGTGACAGATGGGTATGATCTCAGTGAGGGCTTCTAGAGGCTTTAGGAAGGAAAATGTCAACTTTCTAAAAGTGGCATTTTCAAAATAATAATTTAAAATCTGGCCATACCATTGGATTCCTATTAATTTGAGTCCTTAAATCATGGGCCTAGCTATTCCCAATCCAAAGTTATTCATTAGGGCCCAGATTCACAAACAATTGTGCTGTGTTTGCCTAATAAAAGTGATGCAAACCATCGCAAACTGGCTTCGTTTTGTTATTTACTTTTCAGTGGAAAACTTGTTTTTCGCTGGAAAGTTACCAAAAATTAAAGCAAAGCAGCGTGAAGCACTGCTTTGCGCTATGTAGCTTCAAGGGGGAGTTACATGAGTGGTACATGAGTGTTACCATACCACCTCCCATGCTTTTTGACACAAAACCCTATCTTCTAACAACAGAAGACAGGGTTTTGCAACAAAAATGAATGCCACTTCAAAGCAGGCGTTAAAAGGAGAAATGTTTTCATTTCCCCTTTCTTTTCTGATTTTGCATGTCTGCTGTACTGTACAGTACACATACAAAGTAGGAAAAGTTTATAAGTCGTCTAGGTATAGTATTTTGTACTGGAAGGGTGCCCTTCCAGTACAAGCCCTATGCTACACTTAGGCAGACACCTTTTCACTCTGGTGCAAAGGTGTGTGTGTGGCACTCAGTAGTGCGATTGTGCACCGGCGCTAGGGAGAGGGGAGGAGAGAGCCATATCTCTGTAGATATGGTGACCTCCTGCTCTCTCCATTTTACGCAACGTAACACAGAATTTTTGGATGCTGCGCTGCACTAGGTGACACTTTCGTAATTCTGGTCCTGGTTGTTATAATCTAACCCAGTGCTTTTCTATGGGACAGCCAGCCGTGATAAAGTGAAAAACAACTGAGGAGAGTTTTCACTGCAAGAACGTGTAAAGAGTAAGAACACATGTCCAACTTTTTAAACAATGTGCACCCTGTTCATCGGCACTTGATGCCTACGTTAGGAGTGATGTTCCAGTATTAAAAAAGAATGTTTAGACTTTGCAAAAGATGTATTTTGCAGGGTCAAATTTGCAGCTAGGGTTATCACTAGGGGTGGGCGTAACTCGCATAATTTGCCGCAGCAGAATTATGCAAAATGTAGGCAAAATTACATGAGATTACATGGAATTATGCATGGAGCACAACACAGTATTTGTCAACAGTTTCTAAGCACAAAATGAAAAAATCACATTCCAAAATTGACCCACTAACAAAATAATGCTGAGTGCAACAGAACATGATGAGCAGCAGACAGCAGCTGCTTGCGCTCGCTATGTTTCTTTTTCCTGTGCTCCAGGGGTAGGAGTTTTGTGCCAAATTACCCATACTTGCACAAACGGGCATACTCACATATTTGGTGGTAATTTTCCATCAAAAGAGTACCACAAAATTACTCCAATTACTCTGGTGTAATGAAACTTTCACCCAGGTGTGGGCATCATTGAACACAAGTATACACTCCTTATAAGGCCAAACATCTACTACAGAGGCAACAGCAGTGGATTTGTAGATTGGGTACACATAGGGCAGGTTTGAACAATGAGACTCCCTGGACCCTTATCCACATTTAATCCAATCATAAGTAACTATTTTTACTTACACCAATAACGAGGGGTAGCCAACAAATCCATCAGCACAAAAAGATTTACACACCTGTACACATAGCTAAGGGCACCTTATCCATGCATTTCATAACTCTATTAGTTCTGTTATGGTACTTTTGTTACATTTGACAACAATGGCGCATATGAAGTGTATTGCTTCAAATGTCATCCTCTTGATAAATCTCACCTCATAAAAGAAAGTTAATGGCCATCAAACAGTTCTTGATCTGTCATTGGCGTTGAGACATCACATGTCCAATGCGATGATGTCATGTGTACACTATTGACATTGTGACATCACAAGCAACTGGTGATAGACGCTGAACACTATTCTTCAGTAACCTCCTTTTTAAAATCTTTGCAGCACCACAAAGCACTACTATACAGGGGCTGGGGGCCTGTAGGTGTATAAACAGCAACTGCACTTCGATGAAGTAACTCTAGAGCAGTCCTAACTGGGACTTACAAATATTTACACAGACTCGAAGTGAGATTGTAAGGAAATGCCTCTTTTGACATGATCCCTCTTATAGTTTTGGGTTGATGCTGCTGGTTTTTCGACTCTATGAGTGCACTGAGGCCTGTTAAGCAGAACTGAATGCCAATGTTCTAACTAGGGGTGGGCAGAACTTGCAGACCTTCAGTCTGTGGAGTTTCATGGAATGACATGAAAATTCTGTGAGATTCAGTGGAGTTCCGCAAGTGGGCTGAAATCAGCACATTGCGCTGTCCTGGCTGAAACATCAGCACGAACGCCACCACACAGCATTCTAGAGGGCACTGCTGCTCAAGTTGGCTTTGCTGCTGCTTGAATAGATCTCCTACTCGAATAGAAGCTTTCTCAAGGTGAACAGTTGCAATAGCCCGTGTTGAGAAAATCTCGCCGGGTGCTCTCCTAGCTCCCAAAAATAGCAGTAGGGGACAGCGATTCTTGCTCGTGATCACCAACTTACTGTTTGTGAACCGCACATGAGGAAAAACTCCACCACACAGCGGTTGGCGGAATTTTGCCAGAACTCCGTGTGAGTGGCCAATCTCTGCCAACTCCACCAGCAGAGCAGAATTTAACGCTCACCTGTAGTTCTAGCTCTTTATAAAATGTATGTTGAATTTGGCCACCCCGAATAGGCTTAAAATGGCATGTAAGTTGAAGGATCCAGCCCTGCAGTTAGGCCACAGTGGTGGCCTAGAGTAGTTTTTTCACTTCTCACTTTAGTAGTGGCACAATAACTGCTGCACTCCACTGAGGACAATTACCTCACCCCTGGGAACATGGAGCAACATATACTGTGGATTTACATGTAAGTTAAATACACCAATCAGGGATGAGCCAATTCTACATGTTTTCAGGGGTCAGGCTGACAGCAGCGCTCCAGTGTTCAGAGCCCATATAGGACTAAGGGCCTGCTTTAGACATTGACGGATGGGTTACACTTTTACAATGGTGGCAGATATCCCACCCACCGAAATCTAAACCGCATAGGAAATAATGGGATTTAGATTTCAGCCGACGGGATATCCGTCACCGTCGCGACGGAGTTACACATCCGCCAATATCTAAATCAGGTCCTAAATCTAGCGAAAATTGGGTCTTATCCTGCAAAAACACTGACTTTAGATTTTTTCCCATAATTAAATATGACGTCATTTTGTTTATTTGCACAAAAAATAATTTTCCAATATTCTTGCTAACTGACCAGTTTTATGAACCTAGCCAACGAGCTTCAGCTTCCCTTATATTGCTGTAGTTTATTCAGCCTGCAATACTTTAGTCCGGTCCCTCTGGCAATGGAGTAAGTTGTGTCCTTACTAGCCCTTCCCCCCAAAATTGGGACAGATGCATGCCACTAAATATTTAATGAAGCAACTCTTAGATCGAGCTAGGGCTTTTCATTTCAATTCATTTATGACATTATCATAGAGGCTTTAGATGTCCTGAGTTGTGTACACTTATTGTACACTCTTTTTTTATATTGGAAAATATGGACCTTGCTTTTTGTATCTTCGTGTTCGGTTCCACTGCACATATTATTTGGCGGTCAAAACGAGAGTGAGTTTATATTTGATGCTGATTTTTAGGCCTTGCGTGACAGCTTTATTTGTCACCAGCCTTCTATGAGTTACGCAGAACAAACACAATTGGACGCTAAATTAATAATCAGAAAGTCATCCCCTGGAGCCATTGACTTGTTTGCATCAGCCTCCTTCATGGCCATTGGCTTGTTTGCGTCAGCCTCCTTCATTGCCATTGGCTTGTTTGCATTAGCCTCCTTCATGGCCATTGGCTTGTTTGCGTCAGCCTCCTTCATTGCCGTTGGCTTGTTTGTGTCAGCTCCTTCATGGCCATTGGCTTGTTTGTGGCAGCCTCCTTCATTGCCATTGGTTTGTTTGCATCTCTTGTACTTTTTGAGACCACAGCTTTTAACAGATGTTTACACTGAAAGACAAAAAAGTAGTTTGCAGCACTTCTGCCTCTGCTTCCTCAAGCTGAGGTAGCTCATGTGAAGTATAGAGGGCCAGTGATTAACCTACCTTCTACTGCAGCCGTGATACAGCACAGGAGGCAGCACATATGAAGGTGACCTCCACACCCTCTACTTAGGAGAGGCAAGGAGCAGCACACATGAAGAGAACCCCCACATCCTCTGCTTAGAAGAGGCACAGGAGGCCTAGAGGCAGCACACATTAATGTGACGTCCACACCCTCTGCTTAGGAGAGGCACAGGAGACAGCACACATGAAGGTGACATCCAATTCCTCAGCTTAGGAGAAGCGAGGAGGCAGCACACATGAAGGTGTTCTCCACACCCTCTGCTTAGGAGAGGCACTGGAGACACGGGAGGCAGCACACATGAAGGTGACCTCCACACCCTCTGCTTAGGAGAGGCACAGGAGGCAGCACACACGAAGGTGACCTCCAAACCCTCAGCTTAGGAGAAGCGAGGAGACAGCACATATAAAGGTGAACTCCACACCCTCTACTTAGGATAGGTGAAGAGCAGCACACATGAAGTCGACCTGCACATCCTCTGCTTAGAAGAGGCACAGAAGGCCGGGAGGCAGCACACATTAACGTGACGTCCACACCCTCTGCTTAGGAGAGGCACAGGAGGCAGCACACATGAAGGTGGCCTCCAAACCCTCATCTTAGGAGAAGCGAGGAGGCAGCACACATAAAGGTGACCTCCAAACCATTTGCTTAGGAGAGGCACAGGAGGCAGCACACATGAAAGTGGCCTCCACACCCTCTGCTTAGGAGACACAGGAGGCAGAACACACGAAGGTGACTTCCATACGCTCTGCTTAGGAGAGGCACAGGAGCCACCACACATGAAGGTGACATTCACACCATCTGCACACATGAATGTGACCTCCACACTCTGCTTAGGAGAGGCACTGGAGAGACAGGAGGCAGCACAGGTGATGGTGACCTCCACACCCTCTGCTTGGGAGAGGCGAGGAGGCAGCACATTTGAAGGCAACTTCCATACCCTCTGCTTAAGAGAGTTGAGGAGGCACATGAGACAGCACACATGAAGGTGACCTCCACACCATCTGCTTAGAAGAGGCATAGGAGACGCAGGAGGGAGCACACATGAAGGTGATCTCCACATCCTCTGCTTAGAAGAGACACAAGAGGCAACACACATGAAGGTGACCTCCACACCCTCAGCTTAGCAGAGACACAGCAGGCACAGGAGGCAGCACACATGAAGGTGACCTCCACACTCTCTGCTGAAGAGAGGCAAGGAGGCATAAATAAGGCAGCACACATAAAGGTGACCTCCACACTCTCTGCTTAGGAGAGGCACAGGAGGCGCAGGGGGCAGCACACATGAAGGTGACCTCCACACTCTCTGCTTAGGAGAGGCAAGAAGGCAGCACACATGAAGGTGATGTCCACACCCTCTGTACACATGAAGGTGACCTCCACACCCTCTGCACACATGAAGGTGTCCCCCAAACTCTCTGCTTATGAGAGGCAGAGGAGACAGGACACATGAAAGCGACCTCCACACCCTCTTCTTAGAAGAGGCACAGGAGGTAGCACACGTGAAGGTGAATTCACACCCTCTGCTTAGGAGAGACACAGGAGGCAGCACACATGAAGGTGACTTCCACACCCTCTGCTTGGGAGAGGCACAGGAGGCAGCACACACGAAGATGACCTCCACACCCTCTGCTTAGGAGAGACACATGAGGCAGCACACATGAAGGTGACTTCTACACCCTCTGCTTAGGAGAGGCACAGGTTGCACAGGAGGCAGCACACATAAAGGTGACATCCACACTCTCTGCTGAAGAGGGGCAAGGAGGCACAGGGGCCAGCACACATTAAGGTGACCTCCACACTCTCTGCTTTGGAGAGGCAAGAAGGCAGCACACATGAAGGTGATGTCCACACCCTCTGTACACATGAAGGTGACCTCTACACCTTCTGCAAACATGAAGGTGGCCCCCAAATTCTCTGCTTATGAGAGGCAAAGGAGACAGTACACATGAAAGCGACCTCCACACCCTCTTCATAGGAGAGGCACATGAGGCATAAAGAAGGCAGCACACATGAAGGTGAGCTCCACACCCTCTGCATAGGAGAGGCACCTGAGGCATAAGGAAGGCAGCACACAGAAAGGTGACCTCCACACTCTCTGGTCAGGAGAGGCAAGCAGCACGCAGGCTGCCACACTGCCCATTTCTGAACGGTGTGTTGATAATCTATTTTTAGAAATGACCTAGAAACAGCATTAGCTGTCTTCCCAGCCTTAAGTAATACAATAAATACATACATAAATAATCCAAAATATACATGTACACACACTAAGGGGCTCTGGGCCAGCCCTCTTCATCCACTTGTCTGTTTAACTGACATTCACATTTGGTCCCGCCCACATCAGCTAATGGCTCTGTTGGACTGTGAGTGTCCACATTTGTCCTGATCACATGGCTTTTTCTACATTTGTGTGCAAAGTTCTTGCTCAACAAAGTCCTTTGGAGCTAGAGGTGAGTCTCTTTGAGGGCTGATTATGGGACAATGGGGGCATTCTGGAAGGAGGTCCTGGGTGTTTCTGAAGTCCCTCGACTGGGGCTTCCTTCTGATCTTTTTTCATCTCTGAGGGAGCTGGTTTTCTGGTTGTTCGATGTCAGCTGACCAGTACCCATGGTATTGGTATAACTCGGCCACTGGAAGGTTCAGTGCCACCAACCTTGGCACACTTGTAGGTCACATCTGGGTGGTTATCTGGGTTTTGTTGCATCTGGCTGCAACTTTCGGTTGCGGAGATATTGGCCAGTCAGTGAAGTGACCCTCACTGGCTTGTTGGTTCTTGCTTGGTTTTTGAGTGGTGCCTCCACTCAGAAGGGAGATCTGGGGTGATTCTTGAAGCTTGGAGGTCCTCTGGGTTTCCTGGGATTGGTCCAGTGTCCAGCTGCTCCGCAGTGGCAATTTTGGGGTCCTGGGTGCACCTGGCAGGGTTTGGCACCTTTTCCCCAAGAGAGATTCCTTCGCTCTTCTGGTGCAGGCTGAAGACAGGCTGTCCTCTGAGGATGCACAACCGGGAAACAGTTGCAGATGGTGGCAGGAGTTGAAGATACAGTGTTGCAGAAGTTGACTTTGTTTCTTTGTTGCAGTTTGTAGAGTTGCTGGAGGGTCCAGATGCAGTTTCTTTAGTGAGAAGTTGAAGTGGAGGATGCAGAGGTTTCCTGCTGGATTCTTGCAATCCGAATCTGAAGAACCACCCAAAGGAGAGACCCTAAGTAGGCCTGAAAGGGGGAATGGTCAGCTAAACAGGTAAGCACCTATCAGGGGAGGGCTCTGATGTCACCTGCTGGCACTGGCCACTCAGATGCTCCCAGAGTACCGTGCCAACTTGGAATCCAAGATGGCAAAACCCAGTTTCCTGCTGGTGTTTTTAAGCAGCATCAAAGCACAGAAAGTCCCTACCAGTACCTCCTTCAGTGCTAGAAGGGTCACTTGTGTGAAGTTCAGTCTTATACCTCACACAAGAGGTTCAAAGGTCACCCCTTCTGGGCACATCAATAGAGGGGTGCTGCCTGAGGGATGGAGGGTGAGGCACCCGAGGCAGAGGTTTTACAGGCACGGACCTCCCATTTAATACTCAGAATATCCAGTACCCGCTGCTGTTCCCACCTGTTAGACTTTTTATCCTTGGCGTGGTCTCCCTTAACTTTTTGCCTCTGTTCCCCAGGTTGTTGATGTGTGCTGGACTCTGATTTTGTGTGCTGGACTCTGATTTTACTGTTTTTGTTACTCTGGGCACACCACCTCATCCTGAGCACGTTTCCGCTCCCACCGCCACCCGGGCTGTACTTTGAGGTCATAGCTCTCCCAGTCGCTGCAGCCAATCACCAAGTGAGGTGTAAACAAAGCAGGCCAGCCCCCTAGGGTCTCTCTACTCCTTGCACATATAGCACATGGGGCCTGAGGTAGAGCCTGGCTGATAAGATTCCTTTTTGTCGTGGTCCACCTTTGTGGCAGGTGCACACCCCACCCCTGTGGTGGCCAAGACTGGGGTCTGAGAGGCTGACATTTCTGTGGAACAGATCTGGCTCTGTCCTGCTGAGACGAAAAACTGTGTTAAGCAGCAGTAGACAACACGGAACTATTCACACAGCAGTGATGTGCCAGTGAGATCCTCCCTTGCCTTAGTGACCACCGGAGCCGCAAGGCATGCATCCTCATTAGAGGATGGTGTCCTTAGGGACGGCTTTGGCGCTGGTGGTGCCCGTGGCGACCATCTTGGGAAATCAAGGGTAAGAACCTTTGCTTACGGGCATGGACCCCTTACCACTCAAATCATTTCAAAAGTGTCATAAACCTGTTTTCTTCCTTCACTTTTTTACCCCAAGAACAGTGGTAAATCAGTGCACAGCTGTTTGACGCCATCCAACGTTGTGAGTATTGTGGACAAATCTATGATGAATGCAACATTAGAGATTCCATGGACTATCACAAAAGTCACAAAACTGGAGTAAATAACGTTCCTCTCATTTTTAAACCACTGCCTCCCTAAGTTTATGGAGGTTGCAGACAAGCAGCAAATACATATGTTTGTTTATGACTACAACCCGCAGGAACAGGAGTAAAGCAGCAGTGGTTCACCACGCTGCAGACGTTCATTGTTTTAGAAACCCAACATTTGTGACTTTTACACCGTCAGCTTATTTTATGAAATGTCTTTTTGTACAGAAGCAAGCTGAATTTACTCCATTGTTTGCCCCATTTCAAAGCTAGGTGAGAGGTGACTCATGGAATGGTGCAAAGCTGTCGTGCTGCACGGCAGAGCCCCGACTGAGGGCAACCGCGGTCCATATTTATGGGCTTTTGGTGCAGGGCAGCGCTTCCTTTGTGCCAGTGTCACCTGTTATGTATGTGTGACAGAGGTCAACCCAAGTCAAAAAGGAAGATCTTCCGGGGGTCATTCTGAAGTCATTTGATGACTTCAGCTGAACTATTCTTGTAATTACCTGGGGAAATCATCCCAAGCGATCCTGAAGTATGTGTAGAGGTCGAAATATTTAAATGAGATTACTCCAGAGTCATGACAAAATCTACTCTAGGATGGTGTTCTGATGACTTCCCTGAAAAATGTGTGAAAATCTTTAACTACTACAGGATGGCTTCATGACAACTTCGGGATAACAGGAGACGACTTCTTGACTACCTGAGGATGACTTCATGACTACTTCAGGATGTGTTTGTATTACTTCATGAGTACTTCATGAGTACTTCAGGATGTGTTTGTATTACTTCATGAGTACTTCAGGGTGTGTTTGTATTACTTCATGATGACTTCATGACTACTTCAGGATGTGTTTGTATTACTTCATGAGTACTTCAGGATGTGTTTGTATTACTTCATGAGTACTTCATGAGTACTTCAGGATGTGTTTGTATTACTTCATGAGTACTTCAGGATGTGCTTGCATTACTTTTTGATGACAACATCACTACTTCAAGATGGGTTTATATTACGTATGATGACTTCTTCAAGGTGTGTTTGTTCACAACGATTGAGGACTTCTGGATAGTTTTTTTTTTTTAATTTATCTTTTTACTCTAGCACAATATCACTGTGAATACTCAAGGTAATTTTCACAGATTAATGTTCCCTTCCTATCCGTTTGACTTCAGAGTGTGATATGAGGAAAATATAAAAAGCCCCCCAGTTAGAGTATGTCATAGATGCACCAGACGCACTACAAACCACAATTCCAGTAACTGTGCCGCAGTAACCAGTAATTACGATTAAAACCAGGTGGGGAGGAATGTGTGGGAACTGTGTTTTAACATGTCATTCTACTTTTAAATGTGCAGACTGAGCTCCAGCACCTTGAAGTGGAGTGAGCACATTTTTTTGATGCAGTAATAGGACTTTTCTCCAAACAGAACCAATCCTATTCATTGTGTGCAAATTGACGCATTGCATATTCATCATGATTGTTTGCAAGTTTGACCACCTGTAAATGAAGGTCAGAGACATCTGTCGCCATGGCTTCAACTCACTATTCTCACCCATGATCCCCCTTCCTTCTTTTAGCTGTTACAAGCTGTGACTGGTGATGGTTGAGTGGTAACAGCAGTGAGAGACGAGCCGTATGAGGAGGTGTGAGTGAGAGGGTGGTGATTATTATGAGTGAACTTCGTAGGTTCCGAGTTACGTGCATGTCCGGTACGCTAAGTTGGAAATAGCGAGCTATGTATGTATTGTGGGTAAGTATGCAAGTCGTTGGTGTTGTGTGGGTGAGTAATACATTGTAAGAGTAATAAAGCACTGGTAAGCCACAGATGTCAATCGAGTAAATACAAGGGGACTGTGAGAGAGGGATCTGAGCACCAGCGGGTAAATGGCTGGATATACATGATGTGAATCTCTACAGTATTGGTCACTTGTGCAGTTTGTGAGTGCCACCAATTGCTGTTGAGTGCTTATGAGTGATGTTCAGAGAAACCACAAAGCAGTGGGTTGTGATGCGGGGTCAAGGCAAGTAGTGAGAGTGGCTGAAGAAACGATGGCGTCACTGCAGGGGACACGTACGTGGTATTGCATGGTTCTGTCAGGTGTGAGGAGTGACCCCAATGGCTGCCAGTGAGAAGAGCTGTCAATAAGTGGTAATGCATCTACCTGATGGGAAATGGTGGTCTGCCTGGTATGTTATGTGGCATCTGGGATGTGAGTGGTAAGGATATGGTACAAGTGGCTCTAGGGGAAGGGGTGCTGCGAATGCGCAACTGCTGTGGGAGATGGCATGAGCCGTGTTAAGTGGTGGAAGTCTTATGTAAGTGGCCTTTTGTGAGCTATATAGTGATCTAAGTGGCAGAAGGTTAGTGGCATAAGTTGTGAAGCTGTTAGTAAGATCAGTTTTTAAATTTAAGGAGATGGAATAGAGCATAGATTTTGAGAAACTGTATATGGAGAGCATATCTTCATGCGGATCAGAGTATGAGTAGAGCAGATGTTGAGTGGAGAAAGCAGATATCAACCGGGGATGTGAACTGAGGAACAAAAGAGCATAGAGCACAGTGTGGTAATTGATGCACAAAGTGAATGACACACAGATGTACAGAGTGGAAAGGGCAAGTGAAGGACAGATCTGTAGGATGGAAAGTGCACATCTAATGTGGAGAGCACGGGTAGGGGGTGGAGCACACAGAGTGTAGTCAGAACACTGAGAAGACATGTATAGTGTAAGGATTAGAAGTGCAAAGCACATGCATATGGTAGACAAAAGGTGAGATGCACAGATATAAATGGTGGAGTTCCTGCAATGGGCACAGTGAAATGAGGAATGCAGATGTGCAAGGTGGAAAGCAAATGTAGAGTGCGCAAGGTGGTCTGGAAAATACATATTGAGTGTGGATGTGTGCTGCAGAGAGAGCATGTACAGGGTGGAGAGCACAAGTGGAGTTTGGATTATGCATGTATAGGTTGGAGAGCGGATCTGGAGAGTGGGGAGTAGGGGGCAGATGGAAACTGGATAGGGAGGAAGAAGAGTGGATGTTCAAGGTGGAGACCTGAGGTACAGCATGGAAAACTGGTGTATGGGGTGAATAGAAGACCACCGGGAGCAGGAGGGAGCTTCTGGAGGGTGCAGACTGCATGTGTGGGAAGGTTTGGAGCACGGACAGTGGAGGTATAGCAGAGAACACATATACAATGTGTTGAGGGGAATCAGAGAGAGGATATGGCCATGGATGGCAAACGTACAGGTTGAAGGGGTGGATGTAGAGCACAGACTGCCAATATGGCGAGGTCGAACACAGCTATAAAGAGTAGATGTGGAACGTAGAGTGTGGAGAGCACATGGATGGTGGAGTGTACATCGAGTGGAATGAGATCATAACTGTGTGGAAGGAACACATCTGAAGAAGACATGTACAGGACAGCAAGAAGATGTAATGGGATGGGAGCAAAAGTGGCAGTTAGAGTACACATGTACAGGTTAGAGAGAGGATGTGGTGTGGATGTATAAAATGGAGATTGCATGTGGGGGGGCGGAGCTCATGTCAAGTGGAGAATGCATATGGAAGGTAGGGAAGGTGAATGTGGATGGCAGATGTATAGATGGTGAACAGATGCTGTAAGCAAGAGAATGGCAGATATGAAGGGTGACCATTTCATGTTGAGAGTGGTGGTAGATGTTGAGGGTGTGCACACAGAATTGCAAGGGTGTTGAGACCGCATTCGTGGAGAATGGCTAGACAGTGTAGAATGGAGACAGAAAACACATGTATAGTGTTTGGTGCAGATACAAAACACTGCTAGGGATGGTGGAGACATGTGAAGAAGCATGGCAGATGTAAAGTGGGTTTGAGAGCAGATGTCCAGAGTAGAATGCAAATTTAAAGTGTGCTAAGGATGTGTGGAGAATGGATATGTTGAATATGAAGAAAGAATATTCTATATGGAGACGACAAGAGGAAGTTATAAGATGCATGTACATGTTGTAGTGTATATGTGGAGAGTGGGTGTATAGGATAGAAGGTAGATGTATGTGCTGGGGCAGATGTAAAAACTGGATGTAGAGGATCGAGAGCACATATAAGGCAGGATCCATGACAGAGTAGATAAACAGGGCACAGACCATATGAACAGAGTGGAAAGACTACCTGTGGAGGGTGGAGAGCACCTGTGAAGGACAGAGAAATACAGGTGTAGTGGAGAACATGTGATCAGGAAGGCGAACAGTGACATGTATATTTACTCACACACACACACACACACCCAGTGTGGTGAGTGCTTTAAAGAATAGACATGGAGATGAGGTTTCACAGGAGGCAAGGTGGCCTACTGGCTACAGCTGGCGAGCATGCAACATGCGGGACCAGGTTCAAAACGCCTCACGTCAGCATCCTGTGAAACCCCACAAATGTGTATGTGCCAGAAAAAACTAGCATTGGTAAATCCAATAGGTTTCATCTACATAAGAGCTACAGGCATTGCCAATGTCCTTTGTCCATATTATACAGGACTGTGGAGTAGAGTGTAGTGGCTTGGAGTTTTGTAGAGTGGTGAGGAATAGAGTGGAGTGGACTGGCAGAGAGTGCAGTGGTGTATAATGGATTGGAAGAGTAAAGTTGAGAGGAGTGATGTGGGACTGATTAGAGTGGAGTGACAGTGTAGAATAGAGTGACTTGGAGTGGTGTATAGTAGAGTGGCACAGAGTAGAGTGGTGTAGAGTAGAGTGGCATTTAGTGAAGTGGGGTAGAGTGGCAGTGTGGAGTGGATGGGGTAGAGTGGACTGGTATAGAGGGCAGTGGCATAAAGTAGAGTGGTGCAGTGTGTGGTGCAGTGGCGTAGAGTAGTACAGAGTAAAGTAGAGTAGCATATGGTGCAGTGGGCTGGAGCGCAGGGGAATAGAGTACAGTGGTGCAGAGCAGAGTGGTGCAGAGTGCAGCAGCATAGAGTAGAGAGGCACAAAGTACAAAAGAGCTGTGCAAAGTGCAGTGGCGTAGAGTAGAGTGCAATGGAGTAAAGTGCAGTGGTGTCGAGTAGTGCGCAGTGGCCTAGAGTGGCTTAGAGTGAGTGGCACAGAGCAAAGTGGTGCAGAGTAGAGTGGCATAGAGTGGTGTGGCATAAAGTGTGGTGTTGTAGAGTGCAGTGGCATAAAGTGCAGTGACATGGAGTTGTGCAGAGGAGAGTGGCATGTAGTGCAGTGAACTAGAGTAGTGGTGCAGAGTAAAATGCAGTGGTGTAGAGCGTCAGTTCAGTGGCGTAGAGTAGAGTGCAATGGTGCAAAGTCCCGTGGTGTAGAGAGCACTGGCAGAGTGCAGCGGTGTAGAATACAGGGTAGGGAGTGGTGGGGAAACAAGCGAAACGGAAGGGGGTGGGTGTATAGAAGCTGTATGGAAGGAGATGTGGGAGACAGACGGAAAACACACGCACTCAGAGAGTGCTCGAACATCAAGAGAACAGTGGCTCCAAAAAAGGGGACAGTGGATGGACAGAGTACTTGGTCCTTGTGCCAGGGAAGGGCCAAACACAAGAGGAGGGCATGACGCCTGCGATGAAGGAAACGAGGGTGAAGCTGAAGCTAACAAATGGATGCTGGGGGTGTGGGGACGAGTTGTAAGCCCAGCATATGTAACAATGTGTCTTGGGGTCTAGGCAAAACCTGAAACGTGTACATAGCATTTGTCTGTTGTGAAGCCCCGTATGTCTTTGGGCAACTAAAGACAAAGCCTTGGGGTTTGATGTAATGAAGAGATACCCCACCCATGGCTGAATCCCACAGTGTGAAACTGGAAAGTATGGGCTCTATCCAGGCTTCCCTCATGAATAACGTGTGTGATCATAGATTTTTTTTTATTTCACACTGACTCCGGTTTGTTTGTTTACATATGAGAACACCTTCGAATATGCAAATTAAGCATGTGTGAAGTACAAAAATGGCTTATTTTTAATTTAATAGTATATAATGTTGATCCATTCGTCAGAATCAAGGACACGTACAGGACTCACATGACAACTGACTTGACTCGGATCACTAAAAGTGTTGCCATCAGGGAGGAGGCAGGCCTGCTTCTCAATGGAGGTTTAAAAACTATTTTTTGAATAAATACTTCTTAATGGAGAGCTATGATCTGATGCACTGAGGTGCAACGCTTCTGAGTGTTAAAGAGATACACTTTTTGGAGTTTTGAAAACAATTTTTCACATTCTAACATGATGTTTGTTGCATGACTTATGTGCCAGATTTGTTCAAGGCTTGCCTCACCTACAGGCCCTTAGAGCAAGAGATGAGCCTGGCCTCTGCTTTCCCTTTCAATGTTTTGGCCCCTCTCCTCCAGGACAGTGAGTGCAGCCCACGCACTGCGCATGTGCAAGTATGAAAAGTGACCTGGGCCATGGAGAGGTAACGCACAAGGGGGGGAGTGCATTTCAAGTGTGGAGAGCAGGTGTAGGTACTTGGTGGAAGGTAGAAGTGATGGATAGTAAAACCAGTGGGCGCGCATTGCATTTACGGTATGGAGGTTACGTACGAGTGCGTAGAGTACTCTTACGCTTCTTTTCAACAACCTTTATTGAAAACTAGAAGTGACATACAGCAATGCTGCATACCAGGAAGAGTTAACTGCCTATTACTGCAATAAGCAATACTCAAACTGAAAGCCTGCAGTGCATTCTGGAAACAGGAGGATCCTATGTGTCGTAGCGCCCGAGGGTTTTATTGCAAAGTGCGCTAATGTAATGAAATAATAACTGATTTTGCACCTGTTCCAATACATTTTTCGTTAAATTTTAATTAAAAAAAAAAAAAAAAACATTCACTGTTGTAGCTTTTCCAAAAGTTTGCAACAGTTTAATCAGCAGTTATGTATCTTTGGTGACAGCACATACATAGTGGTGTGGCAGTTTGTTGGGTTAATGTGCCTGCAGCATAAATCTGTACTCACTGTGAATCTGCACTTTACGTTGTACACAAGCACATTACAGATCTCTGCATTTTACCATCCGGTCACTCACTTTTATTAACGGGATTGAGGGTGAACAGCCTCATGCACGGCGTTGCTTACCCATTCAACTTTGTGGCACAGAGGGACATGGAGTTCAGAGCCAGGTTTCAGCAAGAGATTCCGCAGTCCTGGAGGGGAGCATCAGACACTCAACCAAATGAACTATTGTAACGCTATTGAAACAAACCTATGAAATGCAAGTAAATCTCTGCACTCAGTCATTAATCCATTTGCGGGGATTGGAATTTCCAAATTACATTTAGATCGTTTCTTGAGCGTGACCTTCAGCTTACACAGATATATTGATCCGATGCAGTAAATCATTCATCCATCTTTCTGCAAGTAAAGCATGGGATGGATGCAATAGGCACTCAGCTCACTGAGCAATCTCCAGGGACAAACTTGTAAAATGCATGCTACACAAACATGGCTGACAAAGATGATCATATTCTCCCAATTGTGTTATATTATATGATTGCAACATGTGACATGCATGTTCACGTTGACCTCTAATGCATATTTCATTTTTTAATACAATGCAAAATCGTGTGAATACTAAAATGGTGCTCATTTCAAAGTAATCAGCAAGTAATTATTAATTTACCAAGCACAATCTCGAGTTTGTCAAAAAAACACTGGCCAAAAATGATGCACGTGTTTGCAAAGTAATCGGCGACTATTCTTTTTTAAATTAGGAAGCATTTTAACTGAAGGCAAAATGTTTGCGCTTATCAAGTCATCAACAAGTTATTGTAAATCACCCTCAAGACATTGGAAACAATCACTTCCCATGAAGACATCAGATAGTCATTTTCAAGTCATCCTCAAATCATCAGGCTCAAGTGTCTAAACTTTGCTGATGACTTCAAGAGCATGATGACGTCTGATGACGTGAAAATGACTTCTAATGTAGTTGTATGATCATCTAATGACTCTGGGATGGCTTCTAGAGTAATCATGTTTGACTTGGGAAAGTGAGTGCAAATTACAGACTTGCGTACCCCAGTTCTTTAATGTGTAGCCACAGCAGCCTAAAGTCCCAACCACAAGTGTCCCTCTCCTCATCACACCCCACCCCTGACCTTCCCATCACAGTCAGACCATCACTCTTAACTCTCACACTTGGACCTCAGTTGCACATATTTGCAGGGGCGGCCATCTTGGAAGGGTTTTTGAAACAGTATAAACCACTCAAAGATGGCCACTCATGTAGGTGGACCCACAGGCCATGATAATGTAATCAGTTTTGTTATTCTTTATAAATTGAACATTACAAAGTAGCTGCCAGTGCATCAGTGTGCATGTACACATAGGTGCCCAACACTGAATGTTTTTTGTAATACTTGAACAGGAAACATTCCTCAAAAACAAGCACTGGCAAAGACAATTTGCTCACTGCAAAGTCACACTGATTGAGTTTGTTAGTGCAGGTGTTTTATGCCCATATGAACAACCATTTTCTTGTTTGTCAATGCTGAAAAGCTCATCAAAAAGCATTGGCAAAGCCAATGGTTCGGTATTGGC